>NC_143427.1:5046000-5346250 GCF_059467195.1 Physcomitrium patens | reverse complement strand
TTTGAGGGAATTCAATGACATAGCAAGATTAATGTTTGTAAATGTGAAAGTTAGTATAAAGATTAAGAACTCACTCTCAAAACCTTTTATGGTTAAGAGAGGAGTTAGGTAAAGATGCATATTAGTATCCTACTTCTTCTTTATTGTGGTAGAAGCTATTTACTCAATGGTATTAAAGAAAGTCAGTCACGATGCCATCAAAGGAATATAATTGCCTATACTATATCCACAACAAATCATGGCACAATATATAAATGATATATCTTTAATCTTATTAGATATAGAAGAGAATATAAAATATATTATTTATATAATAAAAATATTTTATCTATAATTAGATATTATTCTTAATGAATTTAAATCAAGTGGCTATTGAAAAAAGAATCAAATATTAATTTTTCCTCTCTAGACAAATGATCTAGGTATTATATAGGCAAATGATGGATCAATAAAAAAATTATTAACAACATTATATAGCCTCTTTTTCACGTCAACAAACTATGATACCTTTTTGCAACAAAAAATAAACAAGAAATCAAACCATTAGAATTCAATGATGGTTAATGTAATAGATAGAAGGGTAGTGGTCAATAATATCCTACTTTTTATAATATTCTTTTTTATATCTTTCTAGAAAAGAACAAAAAGTGGTATAACTAAGATTAAAGCCTCTCTTGGTAGCTATTTAGTAGAAAGAACTATGCAACATACTCACACAAAAATCTCATGGATACATTAATGCCAATCCGTATATAAAGGAGGAATTAACTTCATTAATTTGGTGAATGCAATAGTAGTCTTAAAAATCAAATAGATTATTAAGACCTTAGAACCAAGTGATTTCAACCTACACTTAATATTGCAACATCATCTTAGTTAATTTTAACCACACATAAGAAAGAATTGGCAACCAAGCTTAGAATTCTTTACCATCATGAACATTAAAGTAAAAAAGATTCTATGGTATAAAATAGGATTACAACAGCATGGAAGACTTTCCTCTCTTACATCACATAATTATCCCTAATTTGTCATGAGGAGTTGCTTAATCTTAATATGTGGCATCAGCCTAATGTCATTGGCATTACTTTTAGATTCACTAAAATAAAGGTGGCAATACTTCACAAAAATGGTCTATAAAAATATAGGGACATTTAGAAGCATGGTAACTTTCTAAGCTTTGCAGAAGTTCAAAGCCATTTCAATCTTAAATCAAAAGAGGAAGAAATATAGGTGGCACTAATTGCCATGCTTCATCAACATTGGAGACAATTTTTGTCAAGCTTAGAATCTCAACTACAAGATGATGAATGAATTGATCTTTTTACTACTAAAGATTCATGGTTGAGTATAGTGGTGTGGCAAATTAATAGGAGATATTAAGTTATCACAAATTTCACAAAGTACTAGATCTCCCTTAGTATCAAAATCTATACAGTGGACAATAAGTTAAGTAGTTTGACAAAATTCTTCAAAGAAGATTGACGTCTTTAGAACCAAAGAGTAGAGAAGGAAGAGCATGGTTCAACACAAGTGATTGGTATCCTCAAAAGGATCAAAATTATATCATTGCAACAAGAATTAAGTAAAAATGTCATCATTTTCTTTTATGGCAAGATCAACCATCTAGTATGGAATCTTGGCCGCTTCCAATGGCAAGCTAAGTCCCATTTATGCACTACACAACAAAACTGGGTTGGTCCTTGCTATAAAAGCACCATGTAATTCAAGACGTGATAATCCAAAAATGGAGGAAAATGTTGCTTTTCAACTTTAAACTTAAGTAAGTGAATGTTTGGCATAAAAAGAAGGTGAGGAAAGAGGCGGGGCTCTTCTAATTGACATGGCATTGTATCATGGTTGTAAACTCGTGGAGAAGAAGAATAGATGGTAATATTGATCAATGTTGTCCAATGTGCTTGACAAGCACCAAAGAATCTATACTTTATAGGTTTTAGGAGTGCTCTTCTGCAATATAAGCATGGAAATGGAAAATTCACATACTCCAATTACTTGTATTGAATTTAAAAGAAGTGGAAAGGTGGAAGAGGGTGGCAAATGACAACACTACTAATGAGGAATATCATGAAAGATGCCCAAGTAGTAGAATGAATACAAAGGGCACAACCAACCAATGTGTGAATCTCACGCAATTCTCTTCTTTGCGAAAGCATTTTATATTTGCATATATGATCCTCTTAAGGTTAAAAATAGTGAATTGAGTCTGGCTTCTGCTTCATGAAGTGGTTGTCTAAATCCTATGGATTGAGAAGAACAATGTTGCATACAATAGTGTATAATGGTCAAAGAAGAAACTATACCAAATGATTTGGTTGCATGTCGTGGACTACGATAGAAACATGTGGTTTAAAATGCAATAGAGAATGCAAGCCATACCTTTAAAGTTGGAGAATGGGCCCAAAAGTTTCATCAACAATGGTAGAAGAACATTTTGGCTTCTAGGCAACAAAGTAAACCTGAATGAAAGCTCGTTGGTCCTAGTAGTAGTTTTGTCTCTAGTAATAGTCAGTAATTTAACCTACGTGGCTGGACCTAGCTGGGGTTTCGTACACTAACCTTCTGCAATAAAGAAAATCTTTATTTGCGTCAAAAATAAATAAATAAATAAATAAATGTTCTGTCATTAGGGTGTTAGAATTTTCGTTCCTTCAATCTTAGGGAGATGCAGTGAGAGTGATAACATGATATTAGACCCAGCAATGACATTCTATGGACATCATTCACCTAAAACACCCTCCAAGACCAAAGGACTGCATGATTATATTTCAGAGAATAATCTTGCACCAAAGTTCACTGATCTTTTCCTGGAATACTCTCTACTATTAGCAGTTCATGCATCGGGAGGGATACATTATTGCAAGACAATACCAAGGTTCAGTTGGGGCTCACTGTAGAGTCCTTGGATTACTGATTAAGGATTATGCCTCACAGCTCACCCACAATCCACAACCAGACACAAGGGCAAAATCCCTACGTCAGGGTAATCACTTTGCAACACTCGTCAAATATCTTCAGAGAGAACAAGTGTGCCTACCATGAATTTTAAGCGAAAAGTTTTTGTCGCGGAGGCATCAAACGAACGAATTCAGTCTTAGTGCACATACAATCACATGCTCCCCCCATCAATCATGAGACTGGATTACAGAACAAAATTGCGTTGTTTCATCAAAATAGCCCACAAAATTTACGAAGCATCGAGAAATAGCTGGGCCCCGCCGGAATGGTTAATAATAGATGAGAGTTACATGAGAAATACGAACCTCGAGATCGTAAACCATTAAAGATCTTGGTGTGTGTACACCCGTTTTTGGATCTAGACCTTTCCCCATAAATTAAATATTCCAAAACAATCGACATAATCAACACATGCGGTTACTGATAGTCGCACACTCGGATTATATGAAAAAAACGTAAGTGATAGCTGCCATCATGATCTAGTACGAGACACAGTGGGGGACAAACTAAATGAGACAACTCAATTGACGAAACCAAGGCGAGCAGTTAAAATCCCCTACAGCTTTGACTGGAGTGCTACTGCAAGCCTTGATAAAGACAGCTAAGTACAAAAATATCGTACGTTTTGCGCACCCCTAACTAAATAAATCAGAACGACGATAATTAACTCTCAACATGACACTGTTTATCATACAAGGCAGCATCAGGACATCTACTTCATGTAAACAAAGATGGGTGAAGCACAGCCGGAAGTCTGGCGGGCACTCTGGTCATCTCTCTGGGTGGAGTGAAAGACATTTGTTCAAGAAATGACTCGACCAATCCTGCACCATGAAAACTGCCATTTCCGCTCCGGAAGCTGTCAACATTGAACCCTCTAGTGGTGACAACGTCCGACGTTCCATGTCTATCCCTGAACTCATCGTTGCCACCATCATCCTCGAACATGAAACCATGGTCAGTAGATTCCATGATTGAGGAAGCAATGGCCACGTCATGCATGTCAACCAACGAATCATCTTCCCATGAGGAAGTTGGTTCAGAAAAAGTCTGGTTCACGAAGTCATCATCCTCTTCTGAAAACTCCTCGTACAACTCTGGGAGCTCGACCATTGCCCAGTGAATGAAATGAGGTCGAATGAACCTATCTGATTGCCTGAGTAGGTAAGGATCAAATGGAAAAAACATGTCAAGTCTTCCTTCACCACCAAAGGATCCACAAGCCTGCGAAGCGGCAGCATCCCTAATGTTCGACCATTGCCTGCAGTCCACGAGTTGCGCAATGCTAGCCTGCTTCACAAACTCGTCAACCACGGATGGCAAGCAAATCGTTAGAGGCTTCAAGTGGTGCTCAACCAACTCCTGAAGAGGCAGGTTCCGAAGGAGTCGTTTAAGTCTTTGGTCTTCCGTCAAATCCTTCAATCTGAAGCAAAGAACATACATAACAGCTTGGCAGGCACAATAAAATACTCCATGCAAAACTGGGTCAACACTTGTCATAGTAGGATTTCTTCTGTCTTCAGCCAGCTGCGCATATGACACGCACCAATGCAACAATCTCCTCACTGAATCCATCACAACATTCAGAGGAAGATAAGCTGCTCGGGCGAGATAGCTGGCAAGATATGCGGCCGCAGACATTCGGGTATTAGGAGGGCGCGTTTTACATTCGAAGATGTCACAGAGGAGGGATGCAAACGTGCTCCCACAGGTTTCAGGTGCAAGAGAACATAAGTAGAAAATCAAAAACTGAGTGAACTTGGACTTGTAAGTGTCAAGAATAGTCGTCTGGAAAGATCTCATCAGCGTCTCAAAAACCAAGTCCCCGTGACCATTTTGGACACACGTGTGAAGATGGTCAAGGGTCATATCCATGATCAGGTCCATCTTATCGGCCATTTCATCCAAGGTGGGCAATGCTCCAGTCAGATCTGACCGACTATCAGATGTCTGATGCTGTTGTTTGGCTTCGCATCCGGGCCCAGTAGAATCGACTACGGCGAACCCGTCGTCGACGTCGTGCCCTCCAAACAAATCTTCGTCATCATCAAGGTTCATGTGGAACATAAATACTTTATTGCTGTCTTCATCTCTCATAATGTCTTCCCACCTGATCTCCACGTCAATCTCAATAAGACGGTCGACAATGAGCGAAAGCATCTGTCCTCCGAGTACACTGCTCAAAGAGCTATTCTCCAATCTCAGCATGTTTTCTACATACAGAGTTAACCACTGCTTGTCACAAGTCCTGTGGGGCATCCTTTGAACCACAATGTGCTGCAATCGAAAGGCCGCAGTGGGAACAAGCTCCACAGTTTGAACAAGGGCAGAGTGGAGACGTTCTAAAACCTGCAAGAGAAACCCTAAACCATTAGACATTCAGAATTATCCACAATGCAGATACTTAAATCCTAACGAAGGAGATATCATTGAACGATACATGTGAAAATTGGTATCAAACCATTATATGTATGAATTTGTGAGGCATAAGTCTAAATTAATTAGGCTTACCTTATCCTTTTTAGTGAGGTGTTCCAGACCTTGAGACTTCAGCTTATCCATGGTGGTAAGCCCCATCATCAGCCCAGTTCGGCTGAATGAATCAAAGAACGACGGAAGTCCGCAAGAAGGCGGCAAAAAGTTGCGCACCAACATGTCGAGACAATCGGGCACAAAGCACCCATTGGCGGTCGACAAATTAACCACAAAGGCCAGAAGAGCGTCCACCACTTCAAAGCTGTAAGTCCAGACGCTCATACCAAGCAAGTACTGCAAAAGCGTCCTGTGAGCACGTTCATTTAAGTACGACACACACTGAGAGAGCGCGTTAATTCTAACAGCCAACTCCGGAGCACCCTCGTCGCCATGGAGCCGAGGGTCACGCAGGGCTTCGCAGAGGTGATTGTAATGACCTTTGTCCACACCGTCGGATCCGGATTTGAGCGCCTTCAATACCCAGGCGCGGGCAACGATCATAACTTCCTCCTCCGAGAAGTCCTGAAGTCGCTGCTGCTGATCATTATGCTGATTGTGCTGCTGCGGCAGCACTCCTTGAGCAGCCGTCATGGCTGCAGTACCACTATCCGTTCACCGCAACTCCAGAACAGCAACGGTGCACCCCGGCACTCCAAGTCCAAGTCCTCCAAGGCTGTATGATACGCCGCAACACGACCAGGTTGGAAGAAATCCCAAACCTGCAATGGTTCATCAAGATTGGCTTCTACACCTCTCGACACTCTACAAGCGACGCACGTCCGCGAAACCAAACCCTCGTCACTCACCCAGTGATGAACTATGCAATTGTTTCAAGTTCAGAGCTCCCCCTGCCAGCGGCGGCAACCAAAGACCTTCACCAAAACAGCTAACTCCTCGCTGGCGTATTAGGGCTTTGGCTCGGCGATCACAGAATCCGGATCGTCGCCCGCCATTCGATGTTCCATCCTACGGTCGAAACCGCTCCCCTCTGTAGACGCGTTCCCACCCCTTTCCATGTTCCCTTCGCTCTCTCCATTCCAGGCTCTTCATTTTCGAGCCTCATCCTCGAGGTTCGGCACTTTTAGGTTAGGAACTTCCCCCGAGTGAGATATTCGGAAATTTCCGCCCTTTGCTTTTACTTTAACGTGCGGAGGATTTCCCCTGCCGACATTTCCAAGGCGTCGCTCGTGTAATTTATCAAAAAGAGCTTCAGGTTTCATTCTTTATAGCTAAAAGAAACACACCACTGTTGTTTCTTCACCGTCATTTTAGTGGAAATGAAAGGAAATAAAATCAGTTGCGCTAGTTGACGAGTAAAAATAATGGGAGTGAATATCCACAGCGTGGCAGCAAAATCGGCCTGCGCTGTGCTGTGATGTGATAAAAGCGGGGGCCTTATCCAAATCGGTGGGTAATGCTCGTAAAAGCTTCAGCTATGCGTGGTTCACAAAGCCTCTTTTGGGTTTCCCGAATGGAGAGCTCTCCCGGCATGAGAACCCAGAAAAAAGCAAAAGAAAGGGAGTCCAAGTTGTCCCATGGGCTCGTCGGCCTTTGAATCTTCCCATCAGGATTCTCCGACAACTGCTGCGCCACTGACTGGAACGTGACGCTGACGAGGCTGCTACTGAGGATTGATGCATTCACCCTGGGAGTGCCTCCAACTTCAATGCTTGTGACAGGGCGTAGCAGGAATTTCGTTGAGCGGGAACTCGTTCTGAAGTTTCGGAACCCTAACTGGAGATTCTGGATTGAATCCCTACTGGACTCATCTTGGAAAGTGGCATCCACGGTGGCCATAACCCAAGTCGACGAAGACGCTTTTTATAGGGGAGAAACCCTGAAACGCTTCAAATTCAAGGCGAGAACCGCAGCGCGAAATGTTTGCACGTGTTCGGCAGAACCCAGAGGGCTATTAACGCATGTCCAGAACTCCCACCAAGCCACTTGTTCGGCGAGCTATTTCGGAGGGCGTGTTAATCAGTCGTTTTAGAAATGTTGAGACCAGGATGGCGACGAAGAAACCTCAATGCGGGAAAAGTCCGCTCCATATTGGGGGAGACGCTGCCGCTGACACAAAACTCGCTTCATCGAGCCGACGAGACCCTTCCCGAAATTCGAGGCTCTGAAATGTAGAGTGATGGTGATGAAGAGGTGACGCAACTTAGGATTCAACAAACCCCCAACAGTGGAAATCACGTCTGGGCATGGGTGTGTGTGCTTCTATGATATTTTTTTATTTTTATTTTTATTAAATGGTTCTGAATGGCGTGTCCAAAGCCCATGTTTTCCAGGAAGACGAAGATTATTTTTCGAATGTGAAGTGAGGCTTGTGCTGGAAGAACCTCTGTGAACTTTTGAAAGTAATTTAGGGTTTTGGAAATCAAATACATATTCCTTACACAACATCGTAGAATTTATGAAAATGATCAATGTTTATGAGAGTGTGTAAGAGTTATTTGTAAGATACAAAATGAGAAAGAGTTGCCAAAGATAAAGGAGTATGTGAGTAGAGTTGTGTTTGGAATCGAGTGTTTGCTTTGTTTTAATTTGTGAAAGTAAAGGTGGTGGTTTCATGGAGGCTTCTATTGAGCAAGTAAAGATTCTTTTGGACATTTATCATAGTCTTCATTCAAGCATTGAAAGTTAACCGATGGAATTTTTGAAACATTGAGTGTTATCCTCCTGTAAGCATAACATGAAGCAAAGCATTAGCCTTTTTTAAAATTAAAAAAGAGGTTTTTACAAAATAAGAGGTTATAAATAAATGAATAAACAAATAAAGAACTCTGAATACTTCTTTTGGTTTGATGTACGTTTATAAAAATAATATTTAATATTGATGGTTGTGTTAATAAGTATATTGTTGCAATAGTCACTCATAATAACACAAAATAAATACACATATGTATGTATTTAGATATATATATATATATATATATATACATATAATAAAGTAACCCAAATGTTTATTAAATTGATCCAAATTGTCAAAACCATCATTATACTTCCATCTCATGAAGCCATTCCCATCATTTTCAATCCTTTAATCTTTATTTTTCATACAAACCTTCCAAGACCTTGTTTCTAGTTACCTCATGTGACAACCAAGTGTCGCCACCCAAGTTGAGATTTGAACCTAAAGCTCTAAGCAATGAACCACACAACCTGCTCTTTAATCAAATCCTAATAAAATCTTAACCAAATCCTAAATCCTAATCCAATCCTAATTCTAATCCAATCCTAATCCTAAATCAAATCCAAATTCCTATTCCACTCCTAAATCCTAAGAAAATCTTAAATCCTAAATCCTAATCCAATCCTAATCCTAAACCAAATCCTAACCAAAACCTAATTAACTCAACTTAATCCTAGCACACTTTAAAACTTCAATATCTATGAATTAAATTGTTGATCTTATTTGAAATTTTATACACTTTTCAAAAACTAAGTTAGAAACAAGCACGTAAAATTTGAAGAGGATTAAACTTACCAAATAGAACAAAATATCAAAATCCACTAGGGTATTAGTTGGCCTCCTTCTTCAACCTTGATGCTAGTCTTTTAGTACCAATATCTTCTTTTGACACCATTTATTTTTTTTAAAATTTATTCATATATAGCAATTTAAGTCTATTGTCCTTACATATAAATTTCACTCTAATCCAATTAAAATATTACTAAAGATCTTAAAAATTCTAATTGCCCTTTAAAGTCCAATTTCCAAGACCTCAATCTGCTTGAAATTCAATAACCTTCAATTCAATTGTTTGATCAAGCTCAAACTTACAACATATATTTTAGACAACTATTTTCATAAGTCCTTGAAATTTTAACTATAGATCTACTACTAAACTTACAAGATTCTCCAAAATATGATATCTTTTTTATTTAATAAATTTTAGAGTCATCCAAAACAACCATGACTTTGCAAAACTCTTACAAAGTCATTACACATTTAAATCAATGAAAACTAATGCCCAAAAAAACCTTATTAAGTTTTCTATCAAATCCTATTCTTTGATTTGCCAAAGAACCTTGGAGTCACCGTACCTACAGGGTTATGTGCCTTGGGATCTGATTTCAATCCTAATTGACAATTAGTCCTCTCTATATATCAATTCTTGACTCCTTCATGTAATTTTTATTAAAATCTACTCTTAACTCTCTCTTAAACATATCTATATTATTTTATTTTTCAATCTACTTTTTTTTGTCTTCTTTATGGTCCTATTAAGTAAATAGTAGCCTATTTCATAAAAAGGTAGCAATAGCATCATTTAGTTTTACTATCTTTTTTACTATAACCTATTTTTTAAGATTTTTGTTATAATATTTTAAAATAGGATCTTTTATAATATAGTGTTTTCTTCTCTCTTTCATTCATTAATTATGTTTCATCACAACAATAAAACGATTTTTCAATAATCATAGAGATTATGTATTGTAGAAGACTGAAGTTCATTACAATTTGGGTTTCTTTCTACAATTTTATTTTCTAAATGGCCTTGTGCCATCGAAGGACATTTGAAACATGACTCAAATAAATCAAATATTTAGAGACTTTGTATGGTTCATACTTTTAAAAGAAGACAAATCTTTAGAATCTAATTTAGAGTAGTAGTGTAAATCTTTATACAATCCGTATATATGTTTTGCATCTTTAATTATGATTATATAAATTCAATTTTTTTCTCTCTCTTCTTTAAATTAAAAAAGAAAATATTGCTAATAGTATCAAAGTATGAGAATTATAGAAAAAAACCAAGATGTAATCCAATTGATGTTTATGCATATTTATTACAAATTCAAGTGTATGGATGTAGATTGCGATGGAGTGATTACACTCTTCAAACTAAATCAAATGAGATGCAATATATTTACAAAGAGCAACTTCATCAAATAGAGTATATGGCTTAGGAGCCTATTCTTTTTGATGATGTTGTTTGTCAAATGGCTTACATAATAGAGCTAGCAGTAAGCATTTTTTTTTGAAGATTTGTATTAATTCATTCTCAATCCTTAGTTGCTTTAATATTCAATGAATTGGTCAGTACTTAACATGGATGTATTATTGAAATCTATTCCTTACTTAGCATTGAATATTAAAAAGATAGTGCAATTACATAATATAAACATTTGAATAATTATAACCATTCTCATTTTACAAATGAAGAATGCATATACAAATAGTTTAAAAGTATTAAAATATTAGAATTTAATCACAAATAACAAATCAAAAGTCCTTTGCTTTATTCCATATTAAATTTAAAATCTTCTTTAAACCTTTTTCTTGAGTCTAGGCTTGTTTTTATATGCACAAGATTGGATTGGATATATAAGTATTTTTTTTCATCTAAGCTAGAACATACATCTAATTCAATCCAACTAAAAATCAATATTAATATTCATGAAGTTAACATTTATTTGAATATTTTCAAAGATGGTTTGCTTCAGAGCTCCATCTTCCTTTGGAATGTATACTCTCAAACTAAATCAATCTGAGTCTGATTATTTTTTCAATTATAAAACTCTAGGCTTTCAGTTTCTTCTTTCAAGGATTTGTATAATAACAATATTTTAATATTTTCCAAATAATTGAGCTCTATGTTGCCTCCACCCGTCCTTCAACTTTTTTCCACTCCTAAAACCACTCTCCTACTTCAAATTACATTGGAAGCATTGAGCATTATCATGTTGGATAATTGCCCTTTGGAATCGCCTTACAGACTTACTAAATTGGGAATAAAGGTATTTCAAAGTATTTATCTACACTTATTGCAATGGATAGTCTAGTCAAAGAATTGATAATTGAATTATAAAGATGGCTGCTTCAAGCTTATAGACCATGAGTTGCTGTCAAAGATAAGAACATAATAAAGACAAATAAACAAGTGAGACTTCTCTCAAAGAAAGATGATAAAATAGAAATAACATGATACATACATTAAGAAAGAAATTCGAATGGCTATTACCAATAGATAAGAAAACTAGAAACTCTTGAAACTAGACTGGAAGCAAGAAAGGAGTTGACAAGAGTGAAGAAGGCTTTACTCTTGTCTCTATATATACTATTTAATTAGGGGCTATGTGGCGACATTCTATAGGACCTCTAATATGTATTGACTTTGTAGGACACATGCCTTGACTTATAAGGCAAGTTTTTCTACGTGTGGGCCACATAGTTAGCTTGGTCTTCAAGCTTACAACATGTGTGGCACATGGCCAACTTGTTAACCACGTTTCTAATCCCAAAAAGTCAATTAAAGATACATATAAAGTCAAAGCAGCATCTATGAAGCTTTTAGGAAGCTTCCATATCAAATACTATAGAATAAACTTATTTTTACCTACTTTTACATACTTATTTATACATGTAATTATTGGCTTATATGTATATGTCCGTGACATTATTCCTTCCCATTTTGGGTACAAGTTCTACAAGAAGTGGTAATTATATGTTGAAAAAATCTATGATGCGATGAATTGTATTTGTCACATACTTTGATCTTTGTTCTCTTCGAAGATGATTGATAGGGCCTCTCAACTATCTGTAATGTCCTATACCAGGGCAGGAAGACCACCCAGTTATTTGATCATTGTTGAGGCCTTCATAACTTCCTTCAAATAAAACATTTGGAACACCATCAGCAGTTGTTCCTAACTCTAGCAAAATCACCAAACATCAGGAGTTTCTTTCCAAATCGTGATACCAAACGCGTTGTATCTCGCCATCTATTCGAGGAAGAACATGTCGTTATTGAAGATCTTCATCTCGATTGCATCATCTTGAAGGTTGTGACAATCGTAATGTCTCGTTCGGTAGGTCAACAAATGAAGGCTCTTGAGTCAAATCTACTAGTTATTGGTTCTCCATCTTCTGAATGTCACAACTACAAAGAAGCTACGAACAAGGATTGAAAGTAAAATGTTACCTTGCTTAGATGTTGTTTCTTTTATAAAGAAGGTTTTCATCTTGATTTTGATGGATGTCGTTGATGAAAAGCCTCCATTGCCTGTGATGCATTTGTAAGATTTTTTATTGGCTCCCATGTACGATCACTAATATCATATCCATACAAATAGACAAGATATTCTAATTTATTTCAATGCTGCCTTGAATCTAAGACTTCTTTTACTTCAAACCCTTCATTATTGTCCACTTTTATAGGAGGAGGTAGAGCTTGTCTTCTTTTTGGTTTGTCCACTGTCTTGTATGATTCAAGAAGAGACACATCGAATATTCGATGAATTTTCATTGACTCCGATAGATGTAAATGATATGCAACTGGATTGATTTATGCAGAAATAGAAAATGGTCCCAGCCTTCAATAGTAGAACTTGTCACAAAGACCAGTGGTCTTGATATTATGACGAAGTAGCCATACCTTATCACCCAAGACAAATGATGGTTGTTCTTTTCGATAGACATCTGCATTGATATTTTGTTGTTTTTGAGCCTCTTTTAACTGCCCCTTCATCGTTGCATGTAGCTCTGATAAATGAATTGCTAAATCTTTCATAGTAGGATTATCAACTTTTGAAAAGTCAAAAGTATCAAGTTGTGGATGATAACCATAATTAGTAAAGAAAGGTATTTGTTTTGTATATTGTATCGTGTTATTGTAAGCAAACTCTGCCAATGGCAAAAGAGTTGTCCAATCATCTTGTTAGTAATTAATGGTACATCTTAAATATTGCTCCAAATCTTGATTAACATGCTCCGTTTGTCCATCACTTTGAGGATGGAATGCCGAAGATAGTTTTATATCCACTTTTAGAATCTTGAAAAGAGTTTGCCAAAATCTTGATATAAATTGAGTTCCCCTATCTGATATAATACTCTAGGATAATCCATGATAGCGATAGATATTGTCAAGAAAGAGCTCACATGTTTCTTCACCTATGATAGATTTTGTACATGGTACAAAATGTGCCATCTTAGTAAAACGATCTACTATCACAAATATAGAGTCATAAGAACCTGAGATTGGAAGATCCGTGATGAAGTCCATAGAAACAAAAGACCATGATTGTTCTGGAATGGGTAATGACTCAAGAAGTCCAAAAGGTTGACGACGAGAAGTTTTTGATCTTGAGCAAATATCACATGATTGTACAAAATCTTTGACTGCCTTCCACATTTGAGGCCACCAAAAATTCCTAGATATCACCTCAAAAGTCTTATTATATCCAAAATGTCATACTACTGGGAAGTTGTGATGAACTTGAAGAATACATAAATGTGCTTCTCCTTCTGGAACATATAGGCATCCTTCGAAATAGAATAGATTGTTCTTGAATTCAAATTTAGAGGGATCATGAGATTTAGAAGAATTATTCTTGATATCATGAACAAGAAGGTCTGAAGACATATTTAATTGGACTTGCTTAAGAAAAGTTAAATCAACAGTCAATGTTGATTTTATTGCTCGAAGATGAAATTGCTCTGGCTTCAAGAGAACCATTCTTTGTTGCTCAAAAGCTGCATCTCCTTCTTTTGGTGCAAGATAAGAACGTCTAGACAAGGCATCTGACAAACCTTGTTGTTTTTCTGGCCGATAAGTAATGATGAACTCGAATCTTGATAAAGACATGCTCGAACAAGCTTGATGATAATTTAATACAAGTGTTGACATAAAATATTCGAGATTCTTATGATTCGTATACAAGGTGATTAGACTGGAAGCGCCTTCTAGATAATGACGCCATTCTTGAAAAGAATCCACAATTGCAAAAAGTTCTTTGTTGTGGATCTCATAATTGATTTCTGTTGCTGAGAATTTTCTTGAATGAAAGGCTACTAGATGAAGTTTGTCATCTGTTCCCATTTGTGATAAAACTGCACCCAGAGCAAAGTCCGTGGCATCTGTTTCCATAAAGAATGCTTTGGAAAAATCAACATGATACAAGATTGGTGTAGAAACAAACGTTGTCTTCAAAGATTCAAAAGCAACTTCCGCTTCTTGATTCCATTGGAGTTTGTTTTTACAAGTCAAATGTATAAGTAGAGCTACAACTCGAGATAAGTCTTTGATGAAGATCCGATAGTAGTTGGCAAATCCCAAAAAATATTCGACATCTCTTACCGTTTTGGGAATCTTCCAATCTATAATAGTTTGACCTTTCTTAGGATCCATCATAAGTCCATCATTTGAAATGATGTAACCTAAGAAATTGACTTGAGTAGTGTGGAATACACACTTTTCTATCTTGGCATAGAGTCCTATATCTCTTAATTTTTGTAACACACAATGAAGATGAAGTTCATGTTCTTCTGGATTCTTAGAATAGATCAAGATGTCGTCTAGATAACAGACCACCAAATCGTCTAAAAACTCTTGAAAAACATCATTCATTAGATGTTGAAAAGCTGTTGGTGCATTTGTAAGTCCAAAAGGTATGACATTGTATTCAAAATGTCCATACCTAGTTCGAAACGCAGTCTTCTATTCATCTCCTTCTTTGATGCGTACTAGATTGTATGCTCTCCGAAGATCTATTTTTGTATAGATCTTAGCTTGATTCAACTGATCAAGAAGTCCAGATATTAAAGGTAGTGGATACCTGTTCTTGATGGTAATCTTATTGAGTCCTCGATAATCAACACACATCCGCAATGATCTATCTTTTTTCTTCACTAATAGAATTGGAGCTCCTGCCGGAGATTTAGAATGGCGTATGAAATTCTTGGCTAGATTTTCTTCAATATACTCCTTGAGTTCAGTCAACTCATTTTTTGATAAACTGTAGATTGGTGCGAATGGTAGTTGTGCTCCTTCTTGAAGGTCGATTGAGCAATCATAGGGATAATGCTCCGGGAGTTTATCTGCATTCTTTTTTTTGAATATATCTTAAAATTCTTGATATTGGCTTGGAATGCCACTTGAAGTCTTTCCATCAATAGAAAGAGGTGTGGTATAAATAATATATGGTGATTCTTTCATAGCAGCATGCAAGAAGGCTTTTGCACCTATAAATACAAATTTAATTGAACTAGACTTATGACTCTCTACTTGATTAACTACACTGTTAGTTATACTATTAGAGAAAGTAAGAGTTCGAGAAATCCAATCTATTTGAGGGTTGTATTTTTTTAATCACGATAAACCTAAAATGACTGGATTAGAGGGAGATCTAATGATATTAAATACTACAAAACTATTATGACCATTGATTATTACTTCTATAGGAAGGATTTTGTAAGTAATATCTCCAGAAGACAATGGACGACCATCTATGACTTCTACATGAATAGGTTTAGTTTTCTTTACTAAAGATATGCTATGTCTTTTAGTAAATTCTTCATCTAAAAAACACGCTGAGGCTCCTAAATCTAACAAGGCAGAGACTTTGTAATGTTTAGGTCCTAAAATAACATTTAATGTAAAATAAGGAGAGGGCTTTGAGGAGAGAATAGGACCTTTACTAGATGTTGTGCAAGGTTCCAGCCGCACGATCCCTATTGTAGCTAGACAAACTCGTTTTCTGACATATTGTCTTCTTTCACAATCGTACTCCTCATTTTGTGATTGTGTCATTTCTTTGGACAATATTGAGTAGTTTGCTTTGGTTCTCCCCAATATAAACACAATCCTTCTTGATGATGACGAGTCTTTTCTTGCTCAGTAAGAGGTTTGAAACGTATTGCATCAATTTGCATATCCTCTAATTCCGAATGTATGTGTTGAAGAGGTGTTGGTATTGCCATTGAATTATAGTAATGTTGCGGTCCACTTGTACGGTTCTTAGATCGAAATTCAAAAAAGTGATTGTCGCACTTCACAGCAAAGTCAATTGCTTGGCTTAATGTTTGAGGTTCAGGTAAGTTGAGCATTAATTTTTTTACCTCATGTTATAATCCATAGAGAAATTGGCTAATAAGTGCAACATCATTCCAGTTGATATCAGTTGCAAGTTGTCAAAATTGTGAAGTGTATAACATTACTGATCGATTTTTTTGTCGTAAAATATGGATCTTATTGGTTGCAACACAAATTGCATCATGTTCTCCATACATGGATCAAAACTCCGCCAAAAAAATCTCTAGATTATTCAATATTAGATCTCGTTGTTCAAGGAAAGATGAAAACCACGATAGTACTGAACCTGAAAGAAGCGTAGCAATGAATCTAACTTGCGATCCTGGAGTTGGATAGCTTTGGGGTTGAAGTTCAATGACAAGTTACACTTGATTGATAAATCCTCGAAACTTGGATCTGGTTCTATCAAACTTCTTGAGTAAGGTAATTCTTGGTTCTCTAATACTCGAAGGGCATTCTATTATAGGAAAAAGGATATGGTTTGGTGCATATGATGAAGCAGCTCCAACCATTTCTATATCTTCACTTCTTGCCAATCTTGTTGCTCCTTGTGGTCGTAAATTGAGTTGATGCATCGCAAGCATTAATTCCCTGAATTGCTCTTACATTTGTACCATTGTATTCTTTATTTGAACAAAGTTTTGCCATGTTAACACTTAGAATAGAGAAGATGTCTAATATCGCTCAAAACAAATAGAAGAGAGGATTTGAAAACAAAGAAAATACTAAAGACAATATCAGTTTTAAAGAGGATAATCTATACCTTCTAATATGCTTATATCTTATGAAGAAAAAGGGATAATCCACTCTTAATCAAGATTAGACAAAGCTCTGATATTGTAGGTATACTCTTGTCAATCTATCAAGAACAAGAACTTGATGGAAAAATAATTCAGACAAGTGAGCCTTCACTCAAAGAAAGGTAACAAAATATATATAAACAAGTATGTATATTGAAAGAGAAACTAAAATGGCTATTGCCAAAAGACAAGAAAACTAAAGACCCTTGAAACTAGATTGGAAGCAAGAAAAGAGTTGACAAGAGTGAAGAAGGCTTCACTCTTGTCTCTATATATACTATTTAACTAAGGGCTACGTGGCAATGTTCTATAGGACCTCCAATATGTGTTGACTTTGTAGGACACATGCCTTGACTTACATGGCAAGTTTTTCTACGTGTGGGCCACATAGTTAGCTTGGGCTTCAAGCTAACAACATGTGTGGTACATGGCTAACTTATTGACCACGTTTCTAATCCAAAAAGTCAATTAAAGACACCTATGAAGTCAAAGCAGCGTCTATAAAGCTTCTAAAAAGCTTCTATATTAAATACTATAGAATTAACTTACTTTTATCTACTTTTACTTACTTCTATCTATTTGTATTTGTAATTACTAGCTTATATGAGTATGTCCGTGACAGGATGATAACTATAATTACCAAAGAAAGTAGGAGAATGTATCATATTATTGTAAGCAAACTTTGCTTATGACAAAAGAGTTGTCCAATTATCTTATTGGTAGTTAATTGTACATCTTAAATATTGCTCCAAAACTTCATTAATATGCTCTATTTGTCCATCAGTTTGAGGATAGAATGTTGAAGATAGTTTTATATCGACTTTTAGAATCTTGAAAAGAGTCGGCGAAAATCTTGATACAAATTGAGTTCCCCTATCTGATATAATATCCTTGGATAATCTATGATAGCAATAGATATTGTCAAGAAAGAGCTTAGCTATTTCTTTACCTAAGATAGATTTTGTACATGGTACAAAATGAACCATTTTAGTAAAATGATCCACTATCACGAATATAAAGTCATATGAATCTGAGATTAAAAGGTTCGTGATGAAATCTATAGAAATAAAAGACTATCGTTGTTCTAGAATGAGTAATGGCTGAAGAAGTCTATAAGGTCGATGTCAAGGAGTTTTTGATCTTGAGCAAACATTACAAGATTGTACAAAATCTTTGACTGCTTTGCACATTTGTGGCCACCAAAAGTCCCTAGATATTTATTCCAAAGTTTTATTATACTCAAAATGTCCTGTTGCTAGAAAGTCATGATGAGCTTAAAGAATATGAAATCGAGCTTCACCTTCTGGAACATATAGGCATCCCTCAAAATATAATAGATTGTTCTTGAATTCAAACTGAAAAGTATCATAAGACTTTGAAGGATTTTCCTTAATATCACGAATAAGAGGATCAGAAGACATACTTGACTGAACTTGCTTAATGAAAGTTGAATCAACAGTTAGTGTTGATTTCATTACTCAAAGATGAAGATGCTTTAGCTTCAAGAGAATTGTTCATTGTTGATCAAAAGTAACATCTCCTCCCTTTGATGCAAGATAAGATCATCTAGAGA
This sequence comes from Physcomitrium patens, assembly GCF_059467195.1. NCBI lineage: Eukaryota > Viridiplantae > Streptophyta > Bryopsida > Funariales > Funariaceae > Physcomitrium > Physcomitrium patens. The sequence continues at coordinate 5,327,606 of NC_143427.1, read as the reverse complement.
CTGCATCTGAAAAACCTTATTGTTTTCTTGTGATCTTGAATTCGAATCTTGACAAAGACATACTCCAAAGGGCTTCGCGATAATTCAAAACACGTGTTGATATAAAATATTCAAGGTTCTTGTGATCCGTATATGTTGTGACTGGGCTAGAAGCACCTTCTAGATAATGGTGTTATTCTTAAAACGAATCCACAATTGCAAGAAGTTCTTTGTCGTGGATCTCGTATTTCATCTGAGCTACTGAAAATTTTTTGGAATGAAAAGCTATTGGGTGAAGTTTATCATCTGTTCCCATTTGTGACAATACAGCACCCAAAAAAAAATCTAATGCATATGTTTCTATAAAAAATAGCTTAGAAAAATCGACATGATACAAGATTGGTGTAAAAACAAAGGTTGTCTTCAAATCTTCAAATGCTACTTCTGCTTCTTGATTCTATTGAAGTTTGTCTTTACAAGTCAAACATGTAAGTGGAGCTGTAACTTGAGAGAAGTCTTTGATGAAGATCCGATAGTAGTTGCAAATCCCAAAAAGCATTCAAAACGTAGTCTTTCATTCATCTCCTTCTTTTATGTGTACCAAATTGTATGCTCTCCGTAGATCTATTTTTGTATAGATTTTAGCTTGACTCAACTATTCAAGAAGTCCAGATATCAAAGGTAGCGGATACCTATTTTTGATAGTGATTTTGTTGAGTCCTCGATAATCAACACACATCCGCAATGATCAATCTTTTTTCTTCATAATGAAAATTGCAGCTCCTATTGGAGATTTGGAATGGTGTATGAAGATCTTGGCTAAATTTTCTTCAATATACTCCTTGAGTTCAGCCAACTTATTTTGAGATAAATTGTAGATTGGTCCAAATAGCAGTTGTGCTCCTTCTTGAAGGTCAATTGAGTAGTCATAGGAACGATGTTCTAGAAGAGTATCTACATTCTTTTTCTCAAATACATCTTAAAAATCTTGATATTGGCTTGGAATGCCACTTGAAGACTTTCCATCAGTAGAAACAAGTGTGGCATAAATGAGACAAGGTGATCCTTCTTTTGCAATATGCAAGAAAGTACTTGCATCTACAAATATAGGTTTAATAATACTAGACTTATGACTTTTTACTTGATTAATTACACTCTTAGTTATACTTTCAGAAAAGTCAAGACTATGAGAAGTCCTATCGATTTTAGGATTATATTTTTCTAGCCATGATAAATCTAAAATGACTGAATTAGAAGGAGATGTAATGATATTAAATATTAAAAAGCTACTATGACCATTAGTTCCTATTTCTATAGGAAGGGTTTCATGAGTTACATCTCCTGAAGACAACGAACGACCATCTATGACTTCTACATGAATAGGTTTAGTTTTCTTTACTAAAAATATGTTATGTCTTTTAGCAAATTTTTCATCTAAGAAACATATTGAGGCACCTGAATCTAGTAAGGCAGAGGCTTTGAGATATTTAGGTTGTAGAATAACATTTATTGTAAAATATGGAGAGGGTTCTGAAGAGAGGATAGGACCTTCACTAGGCGTTGTAGAAGGTTCCAGCCGCACAGTCCCTATTGTAGCTTGACAAACTCGTTTTTCGACATGCTATTTTCTTTTGATTGTCGTACTCCTCATTTTATGGTTGCATTCTTTCTTTGGGCAATGTTGAGCAGTGTGCTTAGGTTTTCCATAATATAAGCACAATCCTTCTTGACGACAACGAGTCTTTTCTTGCTCAGTAAGAGATTTAAAACGTACTACATCAATTTGCATATCCTATACTTCTGAATATATATGTTGAAGAGATGTTGGTATTGCTATTGAATTACAGTAACGTTGAGGTCCACTTGTACGGTTCTCAGATCGGAATTCAAAAAGGTGATTGTCGCATTTCACAGCAAAGTCAATTGCTTGACTCAATGTTTGAGGATTAGATAAGTTGAGCATTTATTTTTTTACCTCATATTATAATCCATAGAGAAATTGGCTAATAAGTGCAGCATCATCCCACTTGATATCAATTGTAAGTTGTCAAAATTGTGAAGCATATAATGTTATTGATCGATTTTCTTGTCGTAAAATATGGATCTTATTAGTTGCAATACAAAATATATCATGTTTTCCAAACATGGATCAAAATTTTGTCAAAAAAGCTTCTAGATTATCCATAACAAGCATTAACTCCCTCAATTTCTCTTGCATTTGTACCATTGCACTCTTCATTTTAGCAAGTTCTCCCATGATAACACTTAGAAAAGAAAAGATGTCTAATATTGCTAAAGACAAATAGAAGAGAGTACTTGAGAACAAAGAAAATACTAAGGACAATATCAATTTAGAAGAGGGTAATCCGCAACTTCTAATATGCTTATGTCTTATCAAAAAAAAAGGGTAATCCACTCTTAATCAAGATTAGACAAAGCTCTGATATTGCAAGTATACTCTTGTCAATCTGTCAAGGACAAGAACATGATAAAGATAAATAAACAAGTGAGACTTCTCTCAAAGAAAGATGAAAAAATAGAAATAATTTGATATGTATATAAAGAAAGAAACTAGAGTGGCTATTGCCAAAAGCCAAAAAAACTAGAAACCTTTGAAACTAGACTGGAAGCAGGAATGGAGTTGACAAGAGTGAAGAAGGCTTCACTCTTGTCTCTATATATACTATCTAACTAGGGGCTACGTGGTGACGTTCTTTAGGACCTCCAATATGTGTTGACTTTATAGGACATATGCCTTAACTTACAATGTAAGTTTTTCTACGTGTGGGCTACATAGTTAGCTTGGTCTTCAAGCTAACAACATGTGTGGCACATGGCCAACTTGTTGACCACGTTTTTAATCCCAAAAAGTCAATTAAAGATATCTATAAAGTCAAAGCAGCGTCTATGATGCTTCTAAGAAGCTACTATACCAAATACTATAGAATTAACTTACTTTTACGTACTTTTACTTATTTCTACCTATTTATACATGTAATTATTGGCTTACATGTCTATGTCCATGATAATTGTTTACAATTGATGATTGGACTCATGTTATTGGGTCGACTAAAGAGTAGGGTATGTGGTTCATTGCTTCAAGCTTTGAGGTACAAATCTCAACTCAAGAGATTACAATGTTTAGTTGTGACATGAAGTGGCTAGAAATGGGGTCTAGGAAGGTCTATAGGAGGAACAAAGATGAGAGGATTGGGAACAACAACAACAACAACAACAACAACAACAACAAAAGATAGGAGCATAATGATAGTTTTGACAATTTGGATCGATTTAGTAAAAATTTGGATTACTTTATCATTCCCCTATATATATATATTTATTAATACAAACTTATAATAGATCCAAATAGATTGTGTATTAAAATAAATGAATACTTAAAATACATTTTTGCAGATTCACAACAAAATTATTGAAATGAAACTATGACCATGTATTGCAAATATTAATTAATATTTTTTTCACAAATAGTTTTATAAACTTTTAAAATTTATCATATAATTATAAATAGAATATATATATATATATATATATATATATTTATAAAAATTTAAGGCTGTAGATTTTTGGGAAAATATCACTCATGCCCCTGAAATTTCTCTAAATATCAAGAATACCTCTCAATTCTTGATAATAGCAAATTTACCCCTCCCGTCTGTGATAATTGCAAAAATGCCCCTTAACTTGATAACCTATCTAATTCCAGTTTTTTAAAGTTTGAGCTGGGGCCTGAAGCGGCTGTTTTCTGTGCTGCCTTGGCCTCACACTAAATAAAGGCCCCCTCCCCGTTGCCGTCGCAGATTTTCCCGTAGTGTACCAAGGGAAGTGAGCACTGGCCATCCATGTGGAGAAGTGTCTTCATGTTCATGAGCTCAATTGAGGTCTTTAGGGCCTTTCCAAGCAAGTGGAACTGTGCAGAATGTGACGCAGTGCGCCATGAACCCCCCACCACAACAGAAGCTGCACTCGTAGCAGCTCTCTTTTCGGCTACCAGGTTGCAGGAGGAGTACTTCTTAAAGTCCACCGATCCTCAATCCTCACTCAGGCAATCCATCCACTCGAGGTTTGCACATCGCAGCGTCGCTGCCGATTCCAACCCCTTTTCCCGATTCAACGAGAGCTAGGGTTTTGGTTGTAGTTCTCGACCCAAAAACGTTTGCAAAGCGTGTCGCTTGTTGCTCGTTCGGGTGCCTGTTCATTGCGAAGCTTCTGTGTAGACGACCTAGTTTGGGATTCACGTCGCAGGCCGTAGCACATCCGTTGGCAGCAAAATTTGACATCTCTACTTTTGAGGGGGAGCTTCTCTTTGTGATTTAAGAACGTGGAGACAAAAATAACATCCCTTATTGGAAGTTGAGCAAGCGATCGATTGGCTCAGTTCTATGAACTGTTTTATTGTGGTCACCATGAACGACACACTTTTATCAATTGTAATGTTGCAGTCTGTGCGATGCTGGTTACATGTGTTCCATTCCAAGAGACAGTCTTGTAAGAGGACTGTTTCTGAGAGCTCGTCGATCAGGTAATTGATGAACTCGAAATTGGAGTCCAGCAAATCACTCGCCCGGTCGGTTTGGCAGCCTTCCTCAGTCTGCCGCGCTGCCCATTCCTGAAAGACTCCAATCACCGCAATAATCTTAATGATACAATCGAGTCCTGATGTTGGTGTTCTTTTCCTCAGTCTGGATCGAATCACCATGCCAATTCTCGGGGGTCAGGGCATTTGTGGATCGCGAGGCACAATACCCTCTTGACATTATCCATCCTTGTGATAAATCCGGGCACGGTCGTCGTTGTCTAGTTCGCAAACCCTAGAAATGCCATCTTCCCATCTTATCCAGCATTGCACTTCCTCGCTTAATATTTTCGCAGCTCTCAATCGCGAAATCTCAACTTCCAAATTTACTCGCACAGATCATCACGAGATCATCCTGAAGGCCTCAATTGAGCTCATGAACATGAAGTGATATTTCAGGGGCATGTGTGATACTTTCCTTACATTTTTTTGGTAAGTTACTAATGTTTTTTTTTGTTTTATTATAATATATATATATATATATATATGTATATTATAATAAAACGAAAAATAGTATGTATATATATAAATATAAATATAAATATATATATATATTTGAAATATCTGCACCATATTATAAAAATACATATTTTTTTCAATGAATTTATTTCGATGTTGTAATATGTGATAAAAATATTGTAATAGAAAAAGCACATCTACTTTAGAAGCTATGGGCTGTAGAGTACAACTTTATGAGTTATAAAGTGCACTATTCATTCTACGGGAATAAAAGTATTATTTTTGGATTATTTAAATTGAAGATTCAAAATAAAGGATTTATGAGTCTTGAGTTTAATTTCAACGAATATTAAAACATAAGCCTCAAAAAAAAATGTATGATATTTGTGGTCTACAAATAATACACAAAAGAATGATGTACAAAAGAAGTATCCGATTGTTTAGGTCTATTACGGAAAAATTAATAATGCTAACTAGATTTTATCTTAAAAAATAAAACACAAATTATCATTTTAATCAATCTTGGTATCAAAATTTACAATCTTGTTTTGAAGGAATCATAAGTTACTTTAAAACAATGAAATCTACATTATTTTGTATAAATAGAAAGATGAATATTTATAACACATTGTTTTACATGATATTAGAATACCTCACAATGACCACATCCTTAAGGGTTTATCAATACATTGTTTGTCTGCAATAACAGAATGCATTACAGTTTCTGTTCAGTTTTTCAATTATTTTATTGAATGCGAATTTAACCGAATTATTTCATGCATTCAAATTTTTAAAATATTATTTTTTGTTGTAAATAGATAGTTTTATATGTTTATTATTTTTGCATAGAAAATGGGAGCAAAGCCAGGTAGAAGAAAGTTTTCTATGGGCTTCAAACAAATTGTACCTTGTCTGTTCTGTCCTTTTGGTTGACATACATGGTAACAAGGATTCAGTAAAATCATTGTTTAAAGATAATATTGCAATCCTTGCTTAGATTTGTGAATTTGGCATTGCATAAAAAAAATTATAAATCAATGATATTGATTTACAAAAATTATTATGCAAAGAGGGAACACACAATGCTGAACATTGGCACTTGGGCTCAGAACATCATACAGACAAATCATGGGATGGATCCCAACACATTTTCAACACAATTGTTTACTGAGTCAAGATAACTACTGGCCGTTTGTAGAGCACAAATCTGATGAACAAACTGATTGAGTTTATTTCATTCTCTTGTATTGAACTAACCTTAAACAGTAGTTTTAAATGTCTTCTTTTTTTCTTTTGTTTCTCATTGACTTCACTACCAAATTAACCAGATTAGCTTTCATCGACAAACTTGCTTTTTCCTTCCACTTTGGTACAGTCTTGATTGGTGATTTTGATCCATAAATGACACAGTATGACTTTCTCAGGTAGCCTGAAAAAACAATTCCCATTTTTTTTAAAGACAAATAGTACAAAAAAAATTGGGTGCTCAGTAGCATTGAAAAGCTCAACAATAGCCACCAGCCTATGCTCCCTTTCACAGCTGTATCCCTAGAGCAAGACCATTCATTCCTTTGAGCTTTTGGTGTGGTAAGGCACACCATAGTTGTGATTGGAAAAGCTTTAGAGGACAGAGACAGGATGTGTGTTGAAAGAAATTTTCTGTGTATTTCATGTTTGTTTCAATCAGCCCAAAGTCATCCTTGTGTTGACTTTGGTGAGAATGACGTGAAGTTGAACTCATTGTTTTATTAAGTAATCAATTTTATATTCATTCCCTTGCAGACTTTCGAGACATGCAAAATGGTATGGGCAATAGTACAACATGGGAACTGGTGATTTGACCAGCCATAGACATGACTAAAAGTCATCTTCCAGAATGGAACTCTGCCCTATGTTGTGAGGACTTTTACTAAGGATCTGCAATTTGAATTTGCTTTGATTGGTTTTTAAGAGAGCCTTGGTTTGGCTTCAGAAGTTTCTAGAGAGAATTGTGGCTGTGTTTTAGAAATCTCATGAGTCTCATTGATAATATTAAAACCTTCAGAAACATCTTGATCGTTTGTTTTGGTTTTTGTTTTTAAGGAGAATAGCTCCTACTCTTCAATGCGATTTACCACATACGAGAGACCCAGAAGCATGAGCAAAACTCACAGAGGAATAGCTTTATGTTGTCCCTGAATTATCCTAGGGTCATAAGAGCCATGACAGTTTATCTCCGTTCTTTACACTGTTAAAAAAATGAGGGAACAATAAATCAAGTAGCCCTTATTTAATCTCAACTGCCATAAATGTGTCTGGAGACGGGGGCAGGAAATTGCCGCATTGCTGCTAACCAAGGTTTCTCTACAATCACCAAAAACTCGGGCCCAATATGCCCCATAAATAAAACTGGGTTTTTCATGTTGACTCCATTCACACTCTTGCTCTCCCTTTTGCTGATACTCACCGCCAACCTGTTTTCTCTACCATCACTACTCCTACAACTACCTTTCAAAATATTACCGTTCCCAAGTCCATTGCCACTTGAAATTACATACTTATGCCCATTGACAAGGGCTTTGGGACCATCTTCAATCGAGTCTACTGGCATCTCATCCATCTCATCACCAATGGGTTGGCTTAAATCGATATGACACATTGCACTGCAGATCACGACCAAATTCTTCGTGAGTATATTGTGGAGCAAGGACTTCTTAAAGTAGCATAGTAGCTGCAGATTTGCAGCCCAAAAAGAACAAATTTATGGAAGGAAACTGCAAACAAGCAAAATGGAGAACTGTATCGCACTGTACCTGGGACTGTAAGCAATAATGGACGTGGATGTTGGCAATGTGGATAGAGAAAGCCCGATGATACTACCGGGAAAGTCCACCAGTGTCTTTGCGACACGAGCACCGCTGAGTTTTGACCACTCCCCAGGGGCTTTCATTTCCACGTCTAAATCGTGGATTTGATTGGCAGCACTACTCATAATAAGGACACTGCTTTTGCTTGGGAGAAATAACATGGCTGTAGCCGAGGTCCCATGAAACACTGGTACTGTCCAATGATGGCTGTAGGTTTCAAACCAAATAAGATAGTCTCAGTAAAAGGACTTATACACTAAAAAGCACACAAGGAGATTGAGGAGAAAGATACTACGAGCTGAGCTACAATAGCATACAAAACTAAGCAAATGCATCTAGATCGTATCATAATTACCTCCAATCGTCCAAGTTGAAAACAGCAATGTGTCCTGTGTTTGATGCAGAAGCCAACCAGTGCCCATCGGGACTTGTGCACATTACTTTCACAAGACCATTCGCCCATCCTTTGCAATCGTCATGAGAAGGAATATGAAGTGTATGAACCAATTCCATACTTTTGAAATCCACAACCTACGAAGTCAGCGCAAGTGATCAGTAATTTGAAGAGTAATCAGCACACTTTTCTCTATTAGCTATGTCAGCAGTTAAGCACATCTTTCAAGAACGGCAAAGAAAAACGTGTAATAGAATGTATGATCGGACTCAGTAGAGCGCACCCAAATAAGACCCCCAGGTCCTGCCGCAATTAGATGGGTAGAGTCCGTACTGAAAACCATGCAGTGGGCAGCTGGTAGCACTGCTGGAGGCTCCCCTTTTTATTTGTAAGGAGCAACGTTCCGCCTCACCCGTCTTGTACTCTAGCTCGTACAGACGTAGTCTTTGGGTGTCAGCAAAGGCAACTTGACGTCCATTACCCGATATGGCACTGCATACAATGTGCTCAATTGAATTGATCTTTATCGTTGCTAAGAGTGCTGGTGGTTAGCCAGGTGATGTTCCAGATTTATATTCAACTCTACTTACGGAAAGCTTTTTCTGTCCGTTCTGTGCTGGTACATATCCATTGCTACGAACTACTAGCGCTTTCGATCCTGTGTCACCGTTTGAATGTCCATTGCTAATTGGCTTCACGTCAGAGCTATCATCATCTGAATCTCCTTCCCATTTCCGCTTTCCTAACATAGAATTCCCGTTTTTACCGTTGCCACCATTCGCAGCAACAAAATTATTCTTGTGGATCATCCATATATCAACCTTGGTGGAATGCTGAGTCATCATCAACGTTCCTCCTCGAGGAGTAGATTGGTTTGCCAATTGAATAAAAGGTCTTTCAGGACAAGGACATACATCATGTGGATGGAAAGAAAGGAATGCTTTAGCAGAATATGTAAAAAGCTTCGCGTCATTGCCACCCGAGATTAGCATTGCAGTTCGTGCATGAGCCCATTTCCTGTAATCGTTGGGAGCCAGATTTGGATTCTATTTTGTTCGTTGTCTTTTTTCCTTTCTCTTGCTCATTTCGTTTGTCTTTACTCCAGAATTACCTGGTAAAGAAACAATAGTATCAGAATGCGTTAAAAAAATCCAAGTTGAGCATTATCTGTAGTAAAGGATCTACTTATTTGGTCTACCTGAAGTAACCATAGAAAAGCAAGGGAAGTACCTGAAGACACTGCTGGAGCTACTATAGGAGTAGCAATGGCAAGAGCCCTCACGTCATGGGTATGTGTCCGCTTGCTGCCTACATAAACCAACTTCTCACCCAAAGCTAATCTGCCAAAGTTAATGTCATCTGCAGCAGAAACATTCAACCGCTTGCTCTCACCCACTTGCTGAAATTGCACCACCTGCACAATCTCACAACCTACCACGTTAGAGAAAAGAATGAACCAAAACATTATATCTAATAATAGGTACACATACTATAAAGGATTTAGCAATGTGTTACGCGTATGATGATGAGGATAAAGATGCTTGGAAATGCTGCCTGCCTCACATGAGGATGACGAGGAAAAACATAATACTAAATTTCAGTGTTAAATATTACAAATTTAAAACAACAGAAAACAGAATTACCTTCCCGTCCGCTCCTGCTGCAAAAATTGAGGCATGAGAAGCAGCTAAAGCCAACACATCAGTGTCATGCCGATTCTGAGCTTGCAAGAGTGTACCCAGCTGCCCATCCCAAAAATGAGTGGTCCCACTGCTATCACCACTAACAATGTCTCCATTCCTGCACAGTCCAATCAATTCCACTTAACAGGTCTCGAATGTAAAAAAAATTCTTCCCAGTTTACAGCTCTAGGATGGACGAAAAATTTATCTCCATCAGAGAACAATCTGATAACTAATAAAAAAAACAATTTCTGGGCCATTTCTCTTCCATATAAAAAACATATAATACAGGCCCCGAAACGTGATTATCAAATTTTCAGATAGCAACCAGATTTCGAATCCCAACCCAAAGTTAAAAGAAATTCTAATCATCTAACTCCATTGCAAGATAGAAAATCCTCACCTAAGAACCAACAAGGGCCAAATGCACAATTCAGGATTCTTTCCCTTGCCTCCGATACCAGCAGTGAACCCCTAAACCCTAAACCCCGATCTCACAACACACACAGCCAAACCAAAGGACCACAGCCACTTACCAGCTGACAATACCATCTCAGGGAACCCGCGGCAACACTCCAGACCTCTATAGCGCCATTCTCTCGAGCAGCAGCAAAGGCTGTCCCATTTACACTGGTGGCGAGAGCGACAACGGGGCTTGGTGACCAATCAATTTGTCGGCATCTGTGCACTTCCAGCATCGTGTTGAGGCCCACAATGTAGAACCAGGGCTGAGGAGCCCGAAAGGCGACTCTCACGAACGATTAAAAAGCAGACCTAATCATTTCTACAATCACATCTAACCAGCACTCCAGATGCAGCTCCACTGCACCTTAATCAAAAAACATCCTCTCAGTGGCATTCTCTCTGATCAGCTAATGATCAGAGTGTGAGATTTTGATAATGTTTCACCGGATCGTGTGAGGTCCACAAACTATTCAAACTATTCAGTGCAAGCGTGGAGAGGTTGGTAGAGGCACTGAAGTGTGATGAATAATTGTCAGGACCATCGCCGAGTGCACTCGCGCGGGGCAACAATCCAAAAACGTCTCGAAAACAGGATTGCTATGCGGCCGAGGCGGCAATAACTACTGTCGCGGATGTTGAGATCATAGCAGACGCTCTCCATAATATTTACTGTATACTACAGTAAATACCATAGCTACAGTATTTAGAGTTGGCTATTGGTGCCATTTGTAGCTATGGTATTTATTGTACTATTACAATGCTAAAGTTGTGCATAATGCCAATCTGTTTTTCAATCAAGTTTATTATTTTATTTGACTTTATATTTTAAGGTACATTTTATTCAACTTTTCTACTTGGTCTTGTATTTTCTTCACAGATTCATTTATAATGAGTGCTTCAACATCTTCAACTGCTTCTACTATGGTTCCAACTATTACCAATGCATCCCAACACTTTCAAGCTCTTTTATTTCCACCATTGATTGTGGATGGAAATTAATATTTATTATGGGCAAAAATAGTAAAAGCAAATTTCTTTGCAGAACAACTCTCGGATGCCATTATGTTTGAAGAATCTCCTACAATAAGTATTTCTATTCCTCCTACTATTCATTGGAAAGCACTTCTTCTCCCTCGTCATCATCTTGTACTTGCATTACAACATCAATACTTGGAAATGAAAGATTTTGTAAAACTTTGAAAGAATCTTAAATCGAGGTTTGATCATCAAAAGACCATTTTTCTTCCATGCGCACGTCATAATTGGACACATTTACGTGTCTTGGATTTTCCAAATTTAAATGCTTTCAATAGTGAAATGTATAGTATTGTCTCACAATTACGATTATGTTGACAAAGCATTTTTCAAGAAGAAATGATTGAGAAAACTCTCTCTACATTTCCTCATGTATCTGTTGTGCTTGCACAACAATACATGAATATGAAATTTCAGAGTCATTCTAATCTCATGTCCTATCTACTTCTTGCGAAGAAGCAAAATGAGCTACTCTTGTGCAATGCAAAAGCTCGTCCTATTGGAACTATAGCTCCAAAATCTCATGCACTTAATATTTCAAAGTCTAAGAAAAAAATTATATAAACATGGGAAACGAACTCATAAGTATCAGGGTAGTCATAGTCATGACCATTTCTACATATATGGAAAGAATAAATGTTCTACTATTAATTATAGTAGAAAACAAAAATCAGAGATGCGTTCTTGCTATAAGTGTGGAATGATTGGACATTTAGCACATGGGTGCCGTACTTCAGAATATTTTATTAAAATATTCTAAAAAAATAAGAAACTACGAGCTGAGGAACATGAAGTTCATACCATGGATGCGTTAATGGATTCAATTGGTGTTGATGACTTAGAGGCTTATATAAATGACAAAATCTTTGATGATGAATCAAATGATGCGCTCATTGATTTTGCAACAACACATACTATCTTGCAAGATAGACGATTTTTTATTGAAAAATCTACAACGTGGTAAAATAAAAATATGATGACCATGGCTGGAGCAAATGAGTTTTGTTTCCAAGAAGGCATAGCAATGGTAAAATTACCTGCGGGTTCCATCATAAAATGTAAATATGTGATGTTTGCACCTTCAACACCTCGGAGTCTGATTAGCTACCGAGATGTGTATATTAATGGTTGTCACTTCTCGACCGTCATTTTAAATAGGAAAGAGGTTTTGGTTCTTGCAAAGAACCATAAAGTTTTTGTAAAAGCTTTTGCTACAGAAAATAGTTTATACCAAATTATGATTCAGCCTTCCATTTTATTTAATTTTACATCATCTATCACAAAGAGTCATGTTTCTCTCTGACATGGACGATTGGAACATCCAAGATCAATATTATTTAAAAAGATCATTCCATATATAACTCGACATAATTTAAAGCCTATGGATTGTCACGGACATAATCATGTAAGCTAGTAATTACATATATAAATAGGTAGAAGTAAGTAAAAATATGTAAAAGTAAGTTAATTCTATAGTATTTAATATGGAAGCTTCCTAGAAGCTTCATAGATGCTGCTTTGACTTCATAGGTGTCTTTAATTGACTTTTTGGATTAGAAACGTGGTCAACAAGTTGGCCATGTGCCACACATGTTGTTAGCTTGAAGATCAAGCTAACTATGTGGCCCACACGTAGAAAAACTTGCCTTGTAAGTCAAGGCATGTGTCTTACAAAGTCAACACATATTGGAGGTCCTATAGAACGTCGCCACGTAGCCCCTAGTTAGATAGTATATATAGAGACAAGAGTGAAGCCTTTTTCACTCTTGTCAACTCTTTTCTTGCTTCCAATCTAGTTTCAAGGGTCTCTAGTTTCTTTGTCTTTTGGCAATAGCTATTCTAGTTTCTCTTTCAATATACATAATTGTTTATTTATATTTTGTTACATTTCTTTGAGTGAGGGCTCACTTGTCTGAATTGCTTTTTCATCGAGTTCTTGTCCTTAACAGATTGATAAGAGTGCACCTACAATATTAGAGCTTTGTCTAATCTTGATTAAGAGTTGATTACCCCTTTTTCTTGATAAGATATAAGCATATTAGAAGTTGTGGATTACCCTCTTCTAAACTGATATTGTCCTTAGTATTTTCTTTGTCCTCAAGTCCTTTCTTCTATTTATCTTCAGTGATATTAGACATCTTCTCTTTTTTAAGAGTTATTATCGCAGAACTTGTTGAAATGAAGAATGCAATGGCACAAATGCAAGAGCAATTGAGGGAGTTAATGCTTGCGATGCTTCAACTCAATTTACCACCACAAGGAGCAACAAGATTGGCAGGAAGTGAAGATATAGAAATGGTTAGAGCTGCTTCAACATCTGCACCAAATCATGTCCTTACTCCAATGGTGGAACACCCTTCCAATGTTAGAGAACCAAGAATTGTCCTACCCGAGAAGTTTGATGGAACCAGATCCAAGTTTCGAGGATTTATCAATCAAGTGCAACTTGTGATTGAACTTCAACCCCAAAGCTATCCAACTCCAGGATCGCAAGTTAGATTCATTGCTACGCTTCTTTCAGGTTCAGTACTATCGTGGTTTTCATCTTTCCTTGAACAACGAGATCTAATATTGAATAATCTAGAGATTTTTTTGGCGGATTTTCGATCCATGTATGGAAAACATGACACAATTTGTGTTGCAACCAATAAGATCCATATTTTATAATAAGAAAATTGATCAGTAACGTTACACGCTTCACAATTTTGACAACTTACAACTGATATCAAGTGGGATGATGCTGCACTTATTAGCCAATTTTTCTACGGATTACAATATGAGGTAAAAAATTTAATGATCAACTTACTTGATCCTCAAACATTGAGTCAAGCAATTGACTTTGCTGTGAAGTGTGATAATCGCCTTTTTGAATTTCGATCTAAGAACCGTACAAGTGGACCTCAACGTTACTATAATTTAATGGCAACACCAACACCTCTTCAATACATACATTCGGAATTAGAGGATATGCAAATTGATGCAATACGTTTCAAACCTCTTACTGAGCAAGAAAAGACTCGTCGTCGTCAAGAAGGATTATGTTTATATTGTGGAGAACCAAAGCATACTACTCAATATTGTCCAAAGAAATGACACAATCACAAAATGAGGAGTACGATTGTGAAAGAAGACAATATGTCAGAAAACGAGTTTGTCTAGCTACAATAGGGATCGTGCGGCTGGAACCTTGCACAACATCTAGTAAAGGTCCTATTCTCTCCTCAAAGCCCTCTCCTTATTTTACATTAAATGTTATTTTAGGACCTAAACATTACAAAGTCTCTGCCTTGTTAGATTTAGGAGCCTCAGCGTGTTTTTTAGATGAAGAATTTACTAAAAGACATAGCATATCTTTAGTAAAGAAAACTAAACCTATTCATGTAGAAGTCATAGATGGTCGTCCATTGTCTTCTGGAGATATTACTTACAAAATCCTTCCTATAGAAGTAATAATCAATGGTCATAATAGTTTTGTAGTATTTAATATCATTAGATCTCCCTCTAATCCAGTCATTTTAGGTTTATCGTGATTAAAAAAATACAACCCTCAAATAGATTGGATTTCTCGAACTCTTACTTTCTCTAATAGTATAACTAACAGTGTAGTTAATCAAGTAGAGAGTCATAAGTCTAGTTCAATTAAATTTGTATTTATAGGTGCAAAAGCCTTCTTGCATGCTGCTATGAAAGAATCACCATATATTATTTATACCACACCTCTTTCTATTGATGGAAAGACTTCAAGTGGCATTCCAAGCCAATATCAAGAATTTTAAGATATATTCAAAAAAAAGAATGCAGATAAACTCCCGGAGCATTATCCCTATGATTGCTCAATCGACCTTCAAGAAGGAGCACAACTACCATTCGCACCAATCTACAGTTTATCAAAAAATGAGTTGACTGAACTCAAGGAGTATATTGAAGAAAATCTAGCCAAGAATTTCATACGCCATTCTAAATCTCCGGCAGGAGCTCCAATTCTATTAGTGAAGAAAAAAGATAGATCATTGCGGATGTGTGTTGATTATCGAGGACTCAATAAGATTACCATCAAGAACAGGTATCCACTACCTTTAATATCTGGACTTCTTGATCAGTTGAATCAAGCTAAGATCTATACAAAAATAGATCTTCGGAGAGCATACAATCTAGTACGCATCAAAGAAGGAGATGAATAGAAGACTGCGTTTCGAACTAGGTATGGACATTTTGAATACAATGTCATACCTTTTGGACTTACAAATGCACCAACAGCTTTTCAACATCTAATGAATGATGTTTTTCAAGAGTTTTTAGACGATTTGGTGGTCTGTTATCTAGACGACATCTTGATCTATTCTAAGAATCCAGAAGAACATGAACTTCATCTTCATTGTGTGTTACAAAAATTAAGAGATATAGGACTCTATGCCAAGATAGAAAAGTGTGTATTCCACACTACTCAAGTCAATTTCTTAGGTTACATCATTTCAAATGATGGACTTATGATGGATCCTAAGAAAGGTCAAACTATTATAGATTGGAAGATTCCCAAAACGGTAAGAGATGTCGAATATTTTTTGGGATTTGCCAACTACTATCGGATCTTCATCAAAGACTTATCTCGAGTTGCAGCTCTACTTACACATTTGACTTGTAAAAACAAACTCCAATGGAATCAAGAAGCGGAAGTTGCTTTTGAATCTTTGAAGACAACGTTTGTTTCTGCACCAATCTTGTATCGTGTTGATTTTTCTAAAGTATTCTTTATGGAAACAGATGCATCAGACTTTGCTCTGGGTGCGATTTTATCACAAATGGGAACAGATGACAAACTTCATCTAGTAGCCTTTCATTCAAGAAAATTCTCAGTAGTAGAAATCAATTATGAGATCCACGACAAAGAACTTTTTGCAATTGTGGAGTCTTTTCAAGAATGGCATCATTATCTAGAAGGCGCTTCTAGTCCAGTCACAGTGTATACGGATCACAAGAACCTTGAATATTTTATGTCTGCACGTGTATTAAATTGTCGCCAAGCTTATTGGAGTATGTCTTTATCAAGATTCGAGTTCATCATCACTTATCGGCCACGAAAACAACAAGGTTTGTCCGATGCCTTATCTAGATGTTCTTAACTTACACCAAAAGAAGGAGATGTAGCTTTTGAGCAATAAAGAACGGTTCTCTTAAAGCCAGAGTAATTTCATCTTCGAGCAATAAAATCAACATTGACTGTTGATTTAACTTTTTTTAAGCAAGTGCAGTTAAGTATGTCTTCAGACCCTCTTATTCATGATATCATGAATAATTCTTCTAAATCTCATGATCCCTCTAAATATGAATTCAAGAACAACCTATTATATTTCGAAGGACACCTATATGTTCCTGAACGAGAAGCACGTTTACGTCTTCTTCAAGCTCGTCACGACTTCCCAGCAGTAGGACATTTTGGATATAATAAGACTTTGGAGCTGATATCTAGGGATTTTTGGTAGCCTCAAATGTGGAAGGCATTTAAAGACTTTGTACAATCATGTGATGTTTGCTCAAGATCAAAAACTCCTTGTCATCAACCTTTCGGACTTCTTCAGCCATTACTCATTCCAGAACAACCATGGTCTTCTGTTTCTATGGACTTCATCACGGATCTTCCAATCTCAGGTTCTCATGACTCTATATTTGTGATAGTAGATCGTTTTACCAAGATGGCACATTTTGTACCATGTAAAAGATCTATCACAGGTGAAGAAACAGCTAAACTCTTTCTTGACAATATCTATTGCTATCATGGATTACCCAAGGATATTATATCAAATAGGGGAACTCAATTTGTATCAAGATTTTGGCAGACTCTTTTCAAGATTCTTAAAGTGGATATAAAACTATCTTCGACATTCCATCTTCAAAGTGATGGACAAACGGAGCATGTTAATCAAGTTTTGGAGTAATATTTAAGATATACCATTAATTACAAACAAGATGATTGGACAACTGTTTTGCGATTGGCAGAGTTTGCTTACAATAACATGATACATTCTTCTACAAAACAAATACCTTTCTTTGCTAATTATGGTTATCATCCACAACTTGATACTTTTGACTTTTCAAAAGTCGATAATCCTAGTGCGAAAGATTTAGCAATTCATTTATCAGAGCTACATACAATGATAAAGGGGCAGTTAAAAGAGGCTCAAGAACAACAAAAGGTCTATGAGGATGTCTATCGAAAGGAACAACCATCATTCATCTTGGGTGATAAGGTATGGCTACTTCGTCACAATATCAAGACTACTCGTCTTTGTGATAAGTTGGACTATTGAAGGCTAGGACCATTTTCTATTTCTGCACAAATCAATCCAGTTGCATATCGTTTACATCTACCAGAGTCAATGAAAATCCATTCAGTATTCCACGTGTCTCTTCTTGAACCATACAAGATAGTGGACATACCAAAAAGACAACAAGTTCCACCTCTTCCTATAGAAGTGGACAATAATGAAGAGTTTGAAATAAAAGAAGTCTTAGATTCAAGGCGGCGCTGAAATAAATTAAAATATCTTGTCCATTGTTGCGGATATAGTATTAGTGAATGCACATGAGAGCCAATAAAGAATCTTGCAAATGCAACAAAGGCGGTGGAGGCTTTTCATCGACGACATCCATCAAAATCAAGTTGAAAATCTTCTTTATGAAAGAAACAACATCTAGGCAAGATAACATTCTACTTTCAATTACTATTCATAGCTTCTTTGTAGTAGTGACATTCAGGAGATGGAGAACCAACAACCAGTGGATTCGACTCAAGAGCCTTTATTTGCTGACCTGCCGGATGAGACATTACGATTGTCACAACCTTCAAGATGACGTAATCGAGATGAAGATCTTCAAGAATGACATGTTCTTCCTCGAATAGATGGCGAGATACAACGCGTTTGATATCACGATTTAGGAAGGGACTCCCGATGTTTGGTGATTTTGCTAGAGGTAAGAACAACTCCTGATGGTATTCCAAATATTCTATTTGAAGGAAGTTACGAAGGCCTCAACAATGATCAAATAACTCGGTGGTCTTCCTGCCCTAGTATGGGACACTACCGATGGTTGAGAGGCCCTATCAATCATCTTCAAAGAGAACAAAGATTAGAGTATGTGGCAAATATAATTCGTCACATCATAGATTTTCTCAACATATGATGACTGCTCCTCGTGGAACTCGTTCCTAGAAGGGAGGTAATGTCACAGAAATAATCATGTAAGCTAGTAATTATATATACAAATAGGTAGAAGTAAGTAAAAATAGGTAAAAGTAAGTTAATTCTATAGTATTTAATATGGAAGCTTCCTAGAAGCTTCATAGACGCTGCTTTGACTTCATAGGTGTCTTTAATTGACTTTTTGGATTAGAAACGTGGTCAACAAGTTGGCCATGTGCCACACATGTTGTTAGCTTGAAGATCAAGCTAACTATGTGGCCCACACATAGAAAAACTTACCTTGTAAGTCAAGGCATGTGTCTTACAAAGTCAACACATATTGGAGGTCCTATAGAACGTCGCCACGTAGTCCCTAGTTAGATAGTATATATAGAGACAAGAGTGAAGCCTTTTTCACTCTTATCAACTCTTTTCTTGCTTCCAGTCTAATTTCAAGGGTCTCTAGTTTCTTTGTCTTTTGGCAATAGCCATTCTAGTTTCTCTTTCAATATACATAATTGTTTATTTATATTTTGTTACATTTCTTTGAGTGAGGGCTCACTTGTCTGAATTACTTTTTCATCGAGTTCTTGTCCTTGACATGGATGTAATCTCTATGAAATCATGTCGTGTATGTATGTAAGATAAAATGATTACTCGGCCTTCAATTTGGAAACTTCCACAAGAATTACCACTAATGCTTAAAAGATTGTATGGTGATATTTGTGGTCTTATTAATCCAATATCGAGACTTTTTCGTTATTTTTTGGTCTTTGTTGATGCATCAAGTAAACGATCACATATTTCATTATTATTAACTTAAAACATGGTGTTTGCCAATCTTATATGTATGCTTATTTTTTTTAGGCACATTTTCTTGATTATCCTATAAAAACATTGCGTATAGATAATGTAAAAGAATTTGCATGAAAGTCTTTTGAAGACTATTGTACTGCAACAGGAATTTAGTTGACATATTGTGTTCCATATGAACATGATTAAAATGGACTTGTAGAGTCATTTATAAAGCGAATACAACTCATTACTTGCCCCCCCTTCCTTCCCACATATTTACTAGTATCTATGTGAGATCATGCAATTTTACATACTGCAACATTACTATGCCTTCGCCCTTCTTCTCTTGAAATTGTTTCACCACATGAGCTCATTTTGGGTCGTGTTCCAAATGTATATCACTTACGAGTATTTGGTTGTCGTGCTTAGATCCTAGTACCAGAACCTCAACAGTGTACCATTAGAGCTCATTGACAAGAAGGCATATATGTTGGTTTTGATTCACCAAGCATTATTCGTATTATTGATCCATCAACTAGCACATTATTAAGTGCATGTTTGTAAAATTGCCGTTTTAAAGAAAATGTATTCTCATCTCTTTAAGGAGGAGTATCCAATCAACAAAGAAATAAAGTACTTGTATTTGAAGCATCTGAAATATTTATAATGAATCCCGATCCTAGGACATCTTTGGTAGAAATTGAAGTTACTAAGATTTTGAATCTAAAATAGATTGCGAATGAAACATATAATGGCTTCAATGATGCACCTAGAATTACAAGAGTTCCTATTAATGAGGCTCAAAATGCACTTGCTCAGATTGCAGTGCCATTCACTACAATACCTCAAGTTATAACAACAACAACTAAAAGAACTGGTGGACTAGATAAGCAACCACGTAAGAAGAAAGCTATAAAATTGACTAATCTTGGTATTATTTCTCAAAAAATTGCCACTCATCCTATGGGACTATCAATTCATGATGATATATCTATGCATAATGTACCTTCAATTCCTATGAAAAACAATCTTGGAATTGGAAAGAATAAGAACAAGTTGAGTAAAGAATTATCTATTCTGTATTGTACTACAGATGATATTTGAGACAGACTATCTATTACGGTAGATGAATCATTTGCATATATGATTATAGAAGCCCTTTCTTGTGAGGAAGATGATCGTGAACCTCAAACCATCGACGAGGCAATGCATCACTCTAATTGGTCAAAATAAAAAATTGCTATTGAAGAAGAGTATGCCTTTTTGCAAAAGAAGAAAGTCTTTGGTTCAATTGTAGACATTCTTACATCTCGCCCTGTGAAAAATAAGATGGTATTAATATGCAAGCAAGATGATCTTAACCTAGTGGATACTACATCTACATGTGTTACAGCTATTAACCTACTTATACATGAATTTGAGATGAAAATGCTAGAAAAAATAACTTTTTGCATTGGTCTTCAGATTATGCATCTAATAGATGGTAGCAATTTTTTCTACCAACTAATGTATATTAGACGAATCTTGTAAAGATTTAATATGATTGATGCTTATTTATTGTCAACACCAATGATTGGACGTGGTCGTGATGGTCATGATCCATACTATCTATGCAAGGAGGAGGAGGAAATATTGGGAGATCAATATCCATACCTCGTAGCGGTTGGAGCACTTTTGTATTAAGCTACATCTACAAGATCAGATATTACATTTGCAGTTAGTATTTTTACAAGATATAATACATGTTCAATACTACAATATTGGAATGGCATCAAATATTTATTACATTATTTAAAATATACTAAAAACTTGGAATTATACTACATACAATTTGTAGATCCAAAATTGGTTGGATACTGTGATGCAAGATATAAATCTGATACTGCAATAGCTAAATTTCAAATAGGATATGTATTTTTAAGATATAGAGCTGCAATATCATAGAAATCAGTGAAACAAATAATAACTGCAATTTCATCCAACCATGCAGAAATTATTGCCTTACATGAAGCATCTTAAGAATGTATTTAGTTGCAATCAATTGATAAATTCATTCAAACAACTTGTGGATTTTTATATGATGATTCTCCAACTATCTTGCATGAAGATAATAGTACTTATATTGCACAGATGCAAGTTGGTTTCATGAAAGGCAACATGACAAAGCATATTGATCCAAAGTATTTTAATTATATCCATGACTTGATTATTGATTAAATACTTATAATTAAGAAAATTGATTCTACAAATAACCTTACTGATTTCTTCACCAAAGCTCTCTGTTACGGACACAAAATTACAGACTTGAGATCTAACAAGAAGTTCAGGAAGAACTACTAAGAACTAGATTAATCAGATGAGAACAACACCAGAGAGGTGAGCTAGAGCTTCAAGAGATGTGTTGTCGAGATTGAAGAACTCTTCAGCCTCGATTCCAATATATACTTCTATTTAGGAAGCTTTTTAAGCAACTTCTACCAACTAGGAAGATTCTAGAAGGTTCCAGAGACTTGTTTCTAGAAGGTTCTAGAAACTTATCTCTAGAAGGTTCTAAGGATTATGTCTCTAATATCTTCTACCAACTAAGAAGCTTTTAGAAGGTTCTAGAGACTTGCTTTTAGAAGATTCTAGAAACTTGTCTCTAGAAGGTTCTAAGGATTATGTCTCTAACATCACTCCCTCTTTTAGCTTCGAGGTCTCTGAGAAGCAATATTATTTGATCAATACCAACGCAAGAAAATGAAGATCTGTCGCATAACGTCTGTTATGAACTCCAACTGTTGTTTATGATGCAAGTGGTTTATTGGCCCTTGAAGCCAATGGTAGTGGCCCACTCCTTCAACTTCTAACCAAGCATGAACTTCCGTGTCCTCATTGTGAAATTGTCCTGCAAATACGCCTTCTGGCTAACCATCGTAAGCAAGCTCGGACTCAAATACAATCACCAGTGATCGGTTACTCGGTATCCTCTATCGTCATTGTGGTATAGGCAGTTCTTCATCTCGGGGTTGCCTTCGTGAGCTAGTTGGTTGAGATAATCTGACTGGCATAATATCTATCTCTTGGCTATCCATATCAGAAGACCAAACTATGGCTACTGAAAAAATTCTATTTTATCTTGGAAAAAATAACTACATCGACTACGAATTTTGGTGGTGCTCTCCCCCTTTCTTATATTCTTGGGTGAGCAAGCTTCAGAAGGAAGCTATCGTCGAACCGGCTTAGGTTTATGAGGATGTTATTGATGAAACTCTTGTACCTTTTGCGGCACTGTCGTGATGTAACATGATTAATAGGTGAAAGAATGTAGTGATTATTATAATTTAAGAGATCTTAGTTCAAAGTATTAGAACAAATTATCTTAGAAATATAGTTAATAGCCAAAGGGGTAGAAAAATTAAAAGGTATCAATGTTGCCTTTTAGAAAGGTGACTTCTACTTATTTTGTAGTACCATAAGTAAGGCAAATCAAAATAGATTAGAAAAATAAATGATATAGGAATCTTTAGAAGAAAGTTAAGAGTAAATTCTAGAAAAAAATTACTTAGAAAAACTAGATATTGATACTCAGAGAGAGCCGGTTATGAACCAGGATCGAAATCAGACCCTGAGGCACAAAACTGAGTCTCGACGACGACTCCGAGACTCTTTGGCAAATTGGAGAGTGGAGTTGGAGAGAAGGTTGGATAGGGTTTCTATGGGCGTTGATTTTGGGTGATTTGGAGTTGATATGAATTTTTAAGAGCTTTGCAAAGTTGAGTTTTTTTTCGGATGACTTGGGTTTTATGAAATAAAATAGGGTTTATGTTTTGAGTGATTTCGAGAGTTTTGTTGTAGATCTACAGGTGAATTTTTTTGGGTTCATGGTTATAGGGTTTGATTTAAGATTTGGTTAGGGTTTGATTTAAGGTTTGGTTTAGGATTTAGGGTTTGGATTAGAGTTTAGGATTGGATTAGTGTTTGGATTAGGATTTGGATTAGAGTTTAAGATTTAGTTAGGATTTGATTTAGGGTTTGGATTAGAGTTTGGTTAGGATTTGATTTAAGATTTGATTTAGGGTTTAGGATTTGGATTAGAATTTAGGATTAGATTAGGATTTGGATTAGGGTTTGGATTAGGATTTAGGATTTGGTTAGGATTTGATTTAGGATTTGGATTAGGATTTGGTTAGGATTTGATTTAAGGTTTGGTTTAGGATTTAGGATTGGATTAGGATTTGGTTTAGGATTTGATTTAGGATTTGGTTTAGGATTTAGGATTTCGAATAGGGTTTAATTTAAGATTTATTTAGGATTTGACTTAGGGTTTAGGAATTATTAGGGTTTAAGATTTAATTAGGTTTGTTCTAAAGTTGAGTGAAATTCAATAGGATTTTAACTAGAATTAAATTAAGGTTGAATTGACATATATTTGAGTAAAATTTGTGATCATTCTAATATTTCTTTAAGAATTTTATTGTTTGTTGGAAATTTCTTTGAGTTGTTTTGAATTTGATTACGTTTGTTTACCATTATTATAGTCTAATTAGAGCATTGTTAGTATTCTATTTAGGATTTTGTTATCGCAATTTCTATTCTTCCTTCCATAGCCAGGTGCCCGGAGCATTCTCAAGCAAGACTTTACACATTATAACAGTGCATTGGCAAGATTTTTAGCTGGCTCCCACGTTCGCTCATTAATATCATAGCCACACCAATGAACAAGATACTCCAACTTGCCTCACCTTCGCCGTGAATCTAGTACCTTTTCAACCTCGTATTCCTCGTGGTTCTCGATCTCAATACTAGGTGGCGGACATTGTAGTCTTCCAAGAAAAGACGACTCTCGATAAGGCTCTAACAGAGAAACATGAAAGACTGGATGTACCTTCATAGATACCGATAATTCCAGATGGTACGCCACTAGATTGATTTGCTTCTGGATGATAAATGGTCCCAATCTTCGATAGTCCAACTTATCACATGGTCGCTTGGTCTTGATATTCCATCGAAGAAACCATGCTTTATCTCCAATTTTGAAAGTAGGTGCTTGATTCCGAAATCTATCTACAGATGCCTTATAGGATTCTTGAGCGGATTGTAATTGAAGCTTCAATGTATTTTGAAGCTCTGATAGTTGTTTCGCAAATCCTTCAGCTGCTGGATTGTTATTTGTTGACGGACTCAATAAATCAAGCTTTGGATGATACCCATAGTTGGAAAAGAATGGTGTATATTGAGTCGACGCATGGAGGGTGTTGTTATATGCAAACTTGGCTAGCGGCAGATATGTGGTCCAATCGTCTTGCTGATAGTTGATGCTGCATCATAAGTATTGTTCCAAGACTTGGTTCACCCGTTCCGTTTGGCCGTCAGTTTGAGGATGAAAAGCCAAAGAAAGCTTGATATCCACCTTCAATATCTCAAAGAGAGATCTCCAAAACTTTGATACAAACTGGATTCCTCGATTTGATATAATATCATGTGATAGTCCATGATATCGATACACATTATCGAGAAAGAGCCTTGCTGTGACTTCACTGGACGATGTCTTCTTGCAAGGAACAAAGTGCGCCATCTTTGTAAGCCGATCTACCACGACAAAGATTCTGTCAAATGAGTTCGATGATGGAAGGTCCGTGATGAAGTCCATGGAAACTGAAGACCACGGTCGATGTAGAATTGGTAATGGCTGTAGGAGTCTATAAGGACAATGTCGAGGATTCTTAGATCTTGAACAGATGTCGCAGGAGAGGACAAAATCTTTCACATCCTTCCACATTTGGAGCCACCAAAAATCTCGAGAAATAAGCTCTAAGGTCTTGTTGAATCCAAAATGTCCCGCAGCTGGAAAATCGTGGCGAGATTGAAGAACTCGGAGTCATGCTGGTCCTTTTGGGATATACAACCGCTCTTCAAAGTATAAAAGATCTCATTCTATCTTGAATTTTTTGTCATTGGCTCGTTGCTTGATATCAATGGCTACTGAATCTTTAATGGTTGTGGCACGTACCTGATTCAAGAAGTCAGCATCAATTGGCATAATAATAGCGCAAAGCCGAAATTGCTCTGGCTTCAACAACGTCATATATTGTTGATTAAACGCTGCTTCTCCAGCCTTTGGTACAAGATACGATCTCCTCACTAAGGCATCAGATAGTCCTTGTTGCTTTCCAGGTTGATAAGTGATAACAAAATCGAACCTAAATAGCAACATACTCCATCGAGCTTGACGTCAATTTAGAACTTGAGCCAACATGAAATACTCCAAATTCTTGTGATCTGTGTATACGGTCACTGGATGTGCAGCTCCTTCAAGAAAGTGATGCCATTCTTAGAAAGAATCTACTATAGCAAGAAGTTCCTTATTGTGGATCTCATAATTGATTTCATTAGCAGAGAACTTTCGAGAATAGAATGCAACCAGATGGAGCTTCTTGTCTTCTCCCATTTGTGAAAGTACAGCTCCCAAAGCAAAATCCGAAGCATCAGTTTCTAAATAAAAGGCCTTTGTAAAGTCTAGATGTACCAAGATTGGAGCCATAGTAATTGAGATTTTTAGGTCTTGAAATGCCTTCTCCACTAAAGGTTCCCATTCCAGCTTATCCTTGCATGTCAACTGAGTGAGAGGAGCATCAACTTGAGAGTAATTCTTGATGAAGATTCGATAGAAGTTGGCAAAGCCAAGAAAGCATTGTACGTCTCTCACCGTCTTCGGAACCTCCTAGGATACGATTGCTTCTACCTTCTTGGGGTCCATCTTCAAGCCTTCCGTAGTCGCAATGAATCCCAAAAACTCCATCTCTATTTAGTGAAATAAACACTTTTTCAACTTGACATATAGTCCTCGCTCATGTAGTTTCTCCAAGACCAAACGAACATGCTTTTCATGTTCTTCTTCATTTTTGGAGAATATCAGAATATCATCCAAATAGATGACAACAAAATCGTCAAGGTACTCTCGAAAAATATCATTCATCATATATTGAAAGACCGCTGGAGCATTGGTAAGACCAAAGGGCATGACATTATACTCAAAATGGCCATACATTGTACGAAACGCTGTCTTCCACTCATCTCCTTCTTTGATTCATACGAGGTTGTAAGCTCCCCTTAGATCAATTTTTGTAAAAATCCTTGCATGTCCAAGTTGTTCTAAGAGACCAGAAATCAAGGGTAACGGATAACAATTCTTCTTTGTTATCTTGTTGAGGCCTCGATAGTCTATGCACATCCGCAATGAGCCATCTTTCTTCTTCACAAATAAGATGGGTGCTCCAACTCACGATTTTGAATGACAGATGAAGTTCTTGGCTAGATTCTCGTCGATGTACTTTTGTAACTCCGCCAACTCCATCTGCGATAGATTGTAGATTGGGCCAAAAGGTGGTTGTGCTCCTTCTTGCAAGTCTATGGTGCAATCATAAGGTCTGTGTTTCGGTAGCATGTCGGCATTTTTTTTTTTGAAACACGTCTTTAAAATCCTTATATTGCTCAGGTATACTTGTTGTCGAGATCTTCTCCCCAGTAGTTAGAGCCGCATAAATGACAAACGGTGTGCCTTCCTTGGACGATCTTATAAACGCTCTTGCTTCAATAAATAAGGATTTCTCTATTCAGGGTTTTTTACTAGGCTTGCTCTTGGGTGGTTTTGTGGGAAAGATCATCTTCCACAACTTCCAATCTATGGATGGGTTATGCTTTTCCAACCAGGAAAGACCAAGAATAATAGGATTTGATGGAGTTCAATAATATTGAAAATAATATGACTACTATGGCCCTTAAACGTCACTTCTATAGGTTCTGATTCATGGGTGACACTACCAGACAATAAAGGTTGCCCATCTATGACCTCAATGTGAACAAGTTTGGATTTTTGTACTAAAGGGATCTTATAATGCTTTGCAAATTCTTTGTCTAAGAAACAAGCAGATGCTCCTGAATCTAATAATGCTAAGGTACTCAGTTTCTGAGGGCCAATAAGCAAAGGGATTGTAAAACAAAAGGCAGGTTGAGCGGAAAGAAAGGAACCCAGTTGTTGTTGCAATATTTCATTGTCCAATCGCATGGTTCCTATTGTAGCTGAGCATCCTCGTTTTCCTGAATAAACGTGCTCCTAGTCTTGACAATACGTCGATTTTGCTTCTTGGGACAGTTTTCAACTTTGTGGCCTTCTTCACTGCAATATAAGCATAGACCTTCCTCCATACATCGCTTTTTTTCTTCTAGAGTAAGGGATTTGACAAGTACCGCATTAATTTGTAAGTCTTCTATCTCTGAATGTGAATTCACGCTGCTTGCCGATATAGTTGGGGCGTAGCGAATCGTATGTTGTCTTGAACGTTGGTCTTGGCAACGTTGAAATATGCGGTTATCACACTTCACAGCTTGGCTAATAGCTTTGTTGAGCGTTTGTGGATCAAAAAGAGTTAACAGCAAATCCTTCACATCATCCCTTAAACCCCAATAGAATTGAGTCATCAACGCTTTTTCATCCCAATTGATGTCACATGCTAATTGCCTGAAGTCCGATGCATAGACTGATGTAGAGTGCATCCCTTGTCGTAATGACCGGATCTTTGTTGTAGCCCATCGAACCTTGTCGTGTTCACCAAATGCTTCCGCAAACGCCTCCAAAAAGGTTTCAAAGTTGTTTAGTATAGACGATCGTTTCTCAAACAAAGGAGCAAACCATGATAGAACTTGTCGTGTAAGTAAGGTTCCAACAAGCCCAACACGTGACTCCTCCGTTGGATAGCATTCGAGCTGTAAAACTGTTATCAATCTGATTTGGTTGAAAAATCTTGAAACTTGGAATGCGTACCATTGAACTTGTCCGGAAGGCTAACTCGGGGCTCTTTATGTTGTAGAACCAGCGGTGCTTGTCGAACTAGAGGCAAAGTTGCTTCTCCAAGTGTAGAAGTTTGAGACTGGTGCAACCTAGATTGTGCCATCCGAGATGCTCTATCATTATGAAGCCTTGCCACGACTCCTTCAATCTCTGCAGTTCTTTGCGATAACGTTGTCGTGTTGTAACACGAGTATACCATGAAAATATAAAGAAAGGGGACTTTTATTAATATTCAATTACCTCGAATATTGAGAACAACGACCAACTCCAGTGCAAATACTGAGTGGTCAGGTTCAGTCACCCCGTTACAGTCAGTTGGGGCATACTGAAATGCTCCATTCGATTCCAATAACGGGAGTCAGCAAGAAGAGAAAGGACCAATTCACTCGACGGGTGAGCATGGTTCGAAGAGCCAATTGGATCCAATTTCGAGAATCCAATCCGGGTCCTCTTACACAATATGAGACCTGCATTGGTCGGGCAACCCAATGCAGTCTAGTTATGGGAACATCCAGGTTACTACGGGCATCTTACCTAATATGAGACCTGCATTGGTCGGGCAACCCAATGCAGTCTAATTACGGGAACATCCAAGTTACTATGGGCATCGTATCCAATATGAGACCTGCATTGGTCGGGCAATCCAATGCAGTCTGATTACGGGAAAATCCGGATCTTACTACTGGACTCTTATCCAATATGAGACCTGAATTGGTCGGGCGACTCAATGTGGTCCCGATTACGGGGTTCGATTCTGTTTCAGGTTGTCCTATTCTCTGTTTCAGGGAATGTTGTTTTCGGTAAATGGATCTCTTAAAGGTAAAAATGGAGGAGAAAGCTTTGATGGCGAGAGCCAATTTCGGATCTAAGCTTTGACGACGGGAGCCAATTCCAGATCCAAGACGAAAGATTGAAGAAATTCAGAGGATAAGATAAGGTGGGGGTTTTTTTTTGGATCAAGGAGCGAGCTTCAAGCTTTTTTCAAGGTTACTAGCTCAGTTTCATTGGAGGTTTTTTTTTTCAGATCAGGGGGGGGGGGGGTTTTTTGGATCAAGGAGCGAGCTTCAAGTTTTTTTCAAGGTTACTAGTTCGGTTTCATTGGAGGTTTTTTTTTGAAGATCAAGGAAATTGGAGAGGAGCTTCATTCTTTGGATCGGGGAAGAAAAGACGAAGAATTGGATTTTTCTTCTTCATAGAGTTTCGAAAAGACTGAGACAATCGTTATTGAAGTCAGTGTTGTAATGGTGAATCGGGATTTTTAATGAAGTGGGTTTGATTACTCTTGACTGTTTTGTGAAATCGAGTTACGTCTGTGATTGAAGGATTAAAAGGGTGTCTATAGGATTGAGTATGCGGAGTGAATGAAATTTATTGGATTAATCTAACAAGACAGTCAATGGATACAAGATCGTGAGTACAAAGCGATATCAAAGATTAGCAGTTTGGGTTGTTCGGGGTTCTC
The DNA here is from genome assembly GCF_059467195.1 of Physcomitrium patens. Lineage (NCBI taxonomy): Eukaryota > Viridiplantae > Streptophyta > Bryopsida > Funariales > Funariaceae > Physcomitrium > Physcomitrium patens. Next base: position 5,297,887 of record NC_143427.1, on the reverse strand, counting down.
TGTAACATCTAGAGACCAATCGGCTGGGGCAAAAAAGGACTTCGACAAGCAGTCGAAGGGAATCCGTATAGATTTACGGTGTATTCTTGCAGTCGTTTATATTCCAGCAGTCAAAAATTGATAGACTGCTTGACTACTAGCGAATCTCTATACTACCTTCTATAGCCAGACGCCCGACGCGTTCTTGAGCAGGAAAGCACGTAATACGACAAAAGTGGTGAACCCGGCGTGAAAGCTTGAGGTGGAAGGTATTGGATTTCGGTTGATTTTATCTTTATTTTATGGAAAATGGAAATAAAAATTTTGAAGGATTTTTGGGAGGAGTTTCTGGTGGGGAGTCTTCTAAAGGACAAGGTATGCACATGGATCCGTCTATTGCTAGTTTGTTTCAAGCTTTCTCATTGTAAATGCAGCAACAGCAAAGCAATGATCGAAAGGAAGCTTTGGCAACCAAAGCATTGCAAGCAGTGGTCAATAAAATTGATCAATTTGATGGGAGGAATATTTCAAGGTATTTAAGATGTTATGTTCATGAAATGGAATTAAAACGGATTTCTGAGAAGAAAATGGTTGCACTATTTGGACTTGCCACGATACCGGAGATAAGGGACCACATTACATCAATTACGGATCGTTGTGGGAATTCATGGGAGGATTTTTCACATGCATTGAAAGACGAATATTTCTTGGAAGATGCTGATCCTGTTACTAAGAAGCTGTTTCTGGGATGGATTGAACGGCCCAATAAGAATTTACAAGCAACAGAGCTACTAAGGGAATTTGAGAGGCAATACTCTCAATTATCGAAGGTAGAAAAATTGACATTGGAGCCGAACAAAGTTGATCTATTTCTTCAAGCTGTTGATGGAGAATTGCAAGGGAAATTAGAACTTCTTCTTGAAGACAAAGAAGAAGATGAAGGATTGACAACAAAGTGGAAGAACGTTGAAGATGCGGTGGGGTTGCTTACAAAAAGAGAAAGGAAGAAGGATAGGAGCAATATTCAGAAAACAGTACAAGCACCCAAAGCTCCAGTACATACAACACCATCAACAATGCCTATAGTTCAACCTTCGACATCCTTATCAAAGAAAGCAGATATGGGGATGGAAGAAATTATACGAGGAATGCGAGATCTTCAAATCAAATTGGTAAGACTTGAAGAGAATACTTCTATAAACAATTCAAAGAATGTTTCAAAACAAGGATATGTACAAAGATGCATTTGGTGTGATGATGCTTCACACACTAGAAAAGATTGCAATGAATTTAATAATATGATACGGCAGGGAATTATTTGCTGGAAAGATGGGAAGATAGCATTGAAAAATAGAGAGGATCTTCTTTAAACCAATTTTGGCAAGGGAGGAATGAGAGCATTGGTTCAAGATTACCTAAAAGAGCATGAAACAACAGCACGAGAAAGTGCAAGTTATGGTGCTAGAGTAGATGATGAAATTGGTGGAAGTACGGAAACTAGTGAGTTTTGGGCTTCTGTCGTTTTTACAATGCAAGAAGGGAAATTATCTCGAGAAGCGTTATTAAGGACTGCAGCTACAATATGAGGTAGAACAGGTTGGGAGGATCCTGTTGAGTCTCTTTCAGTTCATGCATATATTGCTAAGAGCCAACATGAAGCTTTAATGGAAGAAAAGAGACGAGGAAATTTTGATGATACTAGAGAAGGAAATTCTTCTAAGACGCAAACTCGAGGAGAGAAGGCTCGGGAGGCAGCTTCACAAGAATTACCTGTAAAGGATACCTCAGCATCATTGGGAGAAAAAACAAAGGAGACAAAAGATAAAGACAAATCAATTGCTTATAAGCTACTTTCTGACATTGAAGTGGCAACAAATTTGAAAGGGGTGTTGGAAGAACGTATATTAAATGCTAAGGTGGAATTCACATTGAAAGAAGTCTTGGAAATTGCAAAGAAGGAGTTTCATGATGTCATCATTGACAGCATTAAGCGAAAGAGGCAATTAATGGGCGAAACTGGAATGAGTCATGCTATTGATGCAAGAATATGTAGAGATGAAGAAGAGGTTGATATTGGTTACAAGCAACCAACAAATGAAAAGAATAGGTATAATCAGCGAGTACGTTTCGAAGATTCTAGTGACAAGAAAATGGAAACTTTGAGCCATTATACTCGAAAGCATTGGGCAAGGGTAACTACCGAGGTATTGGTGAAGGTAGGAGATATAGAAGAACCAATAGTTGCTTTAGTCGACCATGGTTCTGAAATAAATCTCATGTCTAAAGATCTTTATAAGAAGCAAAAATGGCCAGTTGATATGGAACATGGATGGGCAATACCAGCAGCTAATAACACATGGGGCGAATTATATGGAGCTTGTCCAGATGTCAAAATTCGGATTGGGGATGTTGCGACGGAGCAACATTTCTTCGTTCAAGATACAACATCTTATCTGTTGATTTTAGGACAACCTTATATCACAGCAACACGGATGGAAACAAAAGTACTTGACGATGGTTCTGCTTATGCAAGGGTACGGAGCGAAGATGGGAGGAAAGCTGTACAATTTCTAACAGTACCTCGTAACCATGAACGGATTCGAGATAGGTTGAGGGAGAAACCATTGCCAAAGATTATTGAAGGATTTAAGGATTTTAGGGAGGTACCACTGTAAAGCGAGATTATGGAGGTACAAAAGAGGAGGTACTCTCGCGAGATGAAGGTACCTTTGATGCGAGTTTTATTGGTATATTGGAGAATGGAAATATTATGTATAAGAAAGTTGATGATTTTAAAAGAAAAGAAAGAAAAAGATTATATAATATTGAAGGACAATTATGCAAGATAGGTGCATTGTAAGATGATGAGAGGATTTTGGGTGTTTATGAAGAAAATGGATTGGAAGATTCATTGGAATTGATTACATCTATTGGGTTAGGAGATAATGATAAGATTGTTGAGATTCATTCGAGAGAGATTTATACCATGCTTGAATCTTTTCAAGCACCAGAAGTCACAGTAGAGACGAAATATAAAACGGCAGATAAGAAGGTAAAGCCTGTTGCCAGACCATTACCAGAGGATTCTAAAGAACAAATGGGAGAAGCATCAAAAGAAGCAAGTTTAAGAGATCCAATGAGTATAGGACATCAGTTTACTGAAGAGACTTTTGAAGAATTGAAGATTGGTTCTGATGGTTCTTTATTGCCGGAGGAAATTACTTGCTTCAAAAAGATGTTGGCTAAACAAGGTAGATCGTTTGCCTTCGAATCTCATGAAATTGGGTGTGTGGATCCAAATATTATAACACCTATGGTTATCTTCACTGTACCGCATGTACCTTGGAATCTAAGACCGATTCTAGTACCGAGGGCACATTTACCTAAATTGGTGGAACTATTGAAAGAAAAGATAAAGATGAAAATATTGGAACCTTCATTTGCGCCGTATTCTAGTCGATGGTTTACGGTACCTAAGAAGAATGGGTCACTGCGGTTTATTCAAGATATGCAGCCGGTGAATGCTTTAAGTGTCAGGAATGCAGGAATTGGACCTATTGTGGATGAATTTGCTCAGGCGTTTGCTGGAAGGGCGATCTATTCAATGGGTGGTTTGTATTCAGGTTATGATCAATTTCAACTTGCCGAAGAGAGTAGAGATATGACAACGATGAGGACACCACTTGGATTGGTTAGAATAAGCACTCTTCCTCAGTTGCGCATATGATGAATGGGATGAATAAGGTATTGAGAGATTTTATCCCGGAAAAGACTATGCCTTTTCTGGATGATGTTCCTATAAAAGGGTGCAGAGAAGGAGACAAGGATGAAACTTTAGATACGAGGGGGTGTCGCAAATATGTTGTTGATCATATACAAGATTGTGAAAAGATTTTAACTTGGGTTGGAGAAGTTCATCTTACATTATCGGGTATGAAGTCCGTATTTGGAGTACGAGAGGTTGTAATTGTTGGACATTTATGTGGATCTTACGGAAGAAAACCAGATCCGACTAAAGTTGATGCAATTGGAAGGATGAAAGAGGATTGTGATTCTTTAACAGAGGTTCGCAGGTTTTTGGGTGCATGTGTATTTTATCCAATCTGGATCCCTCATTTTGCTCACATAGCAGATCCATTATATGAACTGTTACGCAAGGATTACCGATTTAAATGGAAAGAAAGGCATATTCAGGCAATGCAAAGATTGAAGAAATTATTGATGTCAACTCCAATATTGAGGAAGGTTGATTATAAGTGTAATAGACTAGTGATTCTTACAGTAGACTCTAGTCCAATTGCCGTTGGATGGGCGGTGGGTCAAGATGATTCGAATGGGAGTAGATTTGCAGTTCGATTTGGGGCTAAAGTTTTAAGTATTCGTCAGCGTGCATATTCGCAAGTCAAAAGAGAACTTTGGGGAGTCGTTTTGGCTATGAAAGTTGAAAAGGACTATTTGATTGGGGCAGTAGTAGTAATTGAAACAGATTGCTTGCCATTGCTTGGAATGATTATTAACTGTTCAACGCCACATATTGCAATGTTGAGATGGATTACTTATATTAAGTCACTAAATCCAGAATTTAAGCATATCACTGGGAAGGACAATTTAGTAGCAGACATGCTATCTCGAGCAAGATACGAGAGGGAGGACGAAATGGTTGAAGACATTGATGATGTCGGATTGAAATTCTATTCAATATCCAATCTCAACAGAGAAGACAAGCTATTTCTTGAAGAATCTTATGAAGGAGAATTATTGGATATTGGTCATTATTTGAATACCTTGACTAAGCAGGGGAATTGGTCTACAGAAAAATTCAAACAAATAAGAAAAAAAGCATATGGATTTTTACTTCGAGATGGATTCTTATGGAAGAGACCGAAGAAAGGAATTGGGATGCCACAACGAGTGATAGGCAAAAGGGAAGAAAGACTAAAATTATTAAAGGAGTTTCATCATAGTTTATGGGCAGGGCATAGAGGAATCTGGGCTACTTTTGCTAAACTCAAGGAACGATATTGGTGGAAAAATATGTATCGAGATGTGCTCTCATTTGTAGAGTCATGTGAAATCTGTCAATCGTATTCTAATATCCGACATCGAGATGGTCTTCATCCTACGTATCCTCTGGCTATTCATTTTAAATGGGTTGTTGATTTGGTTATTATGCCGGTTGGGTTATGGCAGATGAGATATTTGGTTTTAGCTTGTGAAGATTTATCAAATCAAGTAGAAGGAAGAGCATTGAAGACAAAATCTACAGAGGGGATTTGTAGGTTTTTGCTTGAAGATGTCATTTGCCGTTACGGATGCGTAGGAAAAATCACTACAGATCGTGGAGAATTAAATGCACAAGAAGCTCGTAAGTTCTTTGAAAGATGTGGAGTTAAACTATCACTGACTACTGTTTATAATCCGGAAGGGAATGCAAAAAGCGAACGCGGTCACCCGCCGATTGTAAAAGCATTGGTTAAAGCTTGTAATGGGAAGGTTAAAGAGTGGCCACGGCTTTTGTCATTTGCATTATGGACTGATCGAACAACACATAGTTCGGTGACAGGATATATGCCAGTAGAACTTATGACAGGTCAAAAACCAATTATGCCAATTGAAGAAAAGGTACTTACTTGGAGTATGCTACCATGGGAAGATGGATTGACAAGAGAAGAACTTTTGGCTATTAGGATTCGACAATTGGAGCAAAGAACGGAAGATGTCCAGATAGCATTGGAAAGGTTTAAAAGAGCAAGGTTACAAAACAAGGCGCGATTTGATAAGCAACATCGATTGAGACCAAAAGCAATCGAAGAAGGTGACTGGGTACTTGTTTATGACAATAGTCTGGATAATCAACATAGTACTTTGCGGAAATTTTCAAAACGTTGGTTTGGACCATATGTTGTAACAACTGTTCATGATAATGCGACTTACTCATTACGGGAGTTAGATGGTACAAAATTGAAAATACCAATTACAGGGAAGAGAGTAAAAATATTTAAACGAAGACACGCAGAGATGAATATGGAAGACCTTAATGAAGGTACAGAGATTCCGCAGCAAGAAGATGAAAGTGATATGGATAATGAAGGTGACGAAGACGAACTGGACAAAGACGTAGGGGATATATTCTGAATCAAACAGCAATTGGATAAATTGGTGCATACCGGAGGATGCACAGGTTCAGAGGGGGTGGATGTCGTGTTGTAACACGAGTATACAGTGAAAATAAAAAGAAAGGGGAATTTTCTTAATATTCAGTTACCTCGAATATTGGGAGCATCGACCAACTCCAGTACAAATACTGAGTGGTCAGGTTCAGTGACTCCGTTACAGTCAGCCGGAGCATACTGAAATGCCCCGTTCGATTCCAATAACGGGAGTCAGCAAGAAGAGAAGGACCAATTCACACGACGGGTTCGAGGAGCCAATTGGATCCAATTTCGATAATCTTGACGGCGAGAGCCAATTTCGGATCCAAGCTTGAGGTGGGAGCCAATTCCGGATCTAAGACGGAAGATTGAAGAAATTCAGAGGATAAGGTAAGGTGGGATAGAGTTTTGGGGGGGGTTTTTTTTGAGAAAAATCGGGGGGGGGGGGAGCGAGTTTTCAAGCTTCTGCAAGGTTACCAGTTCGGTTTTCATTGGAGGTTTTTTTGAAGATCAAGGGAATTAGAGAGAGGAGCTTCATGCTTTGGGTCGGGGAAGGAAAGACATAGAATTTGGATTTTTCTTCTTCGTAGAGTTTTGGGGAAGACTGAGGTAATCGCTGCTGAAGTCAGTGTTGTAATGGTGAATCGGGATTTTTAAATGAAGTGGGTTTGAATACTCTTGACTGTTTTGTGAAATCGAGTTACGTCTGTGATTGAAGGATTAAAAAGGTGTCTATAGGATTGAGTATGCGGAGTGAATGAAATTTATTGGGTTAATCTAACAAGACAGTCAGTGGATACAAGATCGTAAGTACAAAGCAGTATTGAAGGTTAACAGTTTGGGTTGTACGGGGTTCTCTGTAACGTCTAGAGACCTACCGGCTGGGGCAAAAAGGACTTCGACAAGCAGTCGAAGAGCACCCGTATAGATTTACGATACATTGTTGCAGTCGATTATATTCCAGCAGTCAAAAATTGATAGACTGCTTAACTATCGGCGAATCTCCATACTACCTTCTACAGCCAGACGCCCGGCGCGTTCTCGAGCAGGAAAGCACGTAATATGACAGTGGAAGTAGCTCGAGAAGCTTCCTATTCAGTAGTATATATAGGAGTCGAGGCTGAAGGGTTCTTCAGTCTCGACAACACATCTCTTGGAGTTCTAGCTCACCTTTCTGGTGTTGTTCTTGTACTCATCTGTTTAATCTAGTTCTGCCACTTCTTCTTGAACTTCTTGTTAGATTTCAAGTCTGTATTTTGTGTCCGTGATAGTTTGTTGAGACTGCATTTTCACTGGTATCAGAGCTAGTTCCTTCTTGTTAGAGAGTGGATTACCCCTCTTCTTGAAGGTGTGCTAGTGTTTTAGAGGTTGCGGATTACCCTCCTCTAAATTGATATCTCTTCTTTCTCAATATTGGAGCCTTATTCTTCTAGGAGAGAGTGGATTACCCCTCATCTTGGAGTCTTAAGGCGTTTTAGAGGTTGCGGAGTACTCTCCTCTGAACCAATATTGTCCTCTTGTCAAAACTCTTTTTTCTTCTTTCTGAAGGTTAGCCGAAGGTTAAGACGTTAAAATGGCTGAAAATTTGGAATCCAAACTAGACGCCATCATAAATGCTCTTGCTTCGTTGTCACATAGGACAACAGAGATCGAAGGAGTCATGGTAGGACTCCATAACAATGGAGCATCTGGGATAGTGCCATCTAAAGCATATCAGCTTCAAACTTCTGCACCAGAAGAAGCAGTTCTACCTCCATTTCAACAAGATCGAGTAGTCCTACAACGAAAGGAGCCTCGAGTTAGTCTTCCGGATAAGTTTGATGGAACTCGTTCCAAGTTTCGAGGTTTTGTCAACCAAATCAGGTTGATAACAATTTTACAGCCCGAACGTTATCCGACGGAGGAAGCGCGTGTTGGGCTTGTTGGAACCTTGCTTACAGCACAAGCTTTGTCTTGCTTTACTCCCTTGTTCGAGAAGCGATCGCCAATCCTGAGCAACTTTGAAATGTTCTTGGAGGCGTTTGCAGAAGCATTTGGCAAGCATGATAAAGTTCGATGGGCTACAACAAAGATCCGATCGCTACGACAAGGAACACGCTCTGCATCAGTCTATGCCTCGGATTTTAGACAATTGGCAAGTGACATTAATTGGGGTGAAGAGGCGTTGGTGAGTCAATTTTATTGGGGCTTGAAGGATGATGTGAAGGACTTGCTGTTATCTCTTCCTGATCCTCAAACGCTCAACAAAGCTATTAGCCAGGCTGTAAAGTGTGACAACCGCCTATTCCAGCATCGCCAAGACCAACATCCAAGACACCAAATGACTCGTTACGACGTGACTATGTCTGCAAATAGCTTAAACTCACATTCGGAGGCAACAGACATGCAAATCGACAAGGCGCGTGTCCGATCTCTTACTCCAACAGAGAAGAAACGGCGTATGGAGGAAGGGTTATGTTTGTACTGTGGAGAAGAAGGTCACAAGGTTGGAAATTGCCCAAAGAAGCAAAATTGGCACCCTGTCAAGACTAGAAGTGCGATGATTCCGGAAAACGACAATGCCCAGCCACAGTAGGAACCGTACGGCTGGACAATCTAATATCACGACAACAATCAGGTTCCTCCTTCTCTGTCCAACCTGCCCGTTGTTTTACAATTCCTTTGTTTTTAGGCCCTTAAAATCAAAAAACTTTAGCTTTATTGGATTCGGGGGCATCTACTTGTTTTTTAGATGAAGAGTTTGCTAAACGCCACAAGATCCGTTTAGTACAGAAGTCCAAACCTGTTCACATAGAGGTGATAGATGGACGACCCTTATTGTCAGGCAACGTTACCCACGAATCAGAACCTATAGAAGTGGTGTTTAAGGACCATAGTAGTCACGTTATTTTTAATATTATTAGAACCCCATCAAGCCCTGTTATCCTTGGTTTTTCTTGGTTAGAAGATCATAATCCGTCCATTGATTGGAGGCTACGAAGGATAACATTTCCTGAAAAAAATAATAATAAACCTGTTGGTAGAACCTACATGAAGAAATCCATGTTTATTGGAGCGAGAGTGTTCCTAAGATCGTCCAAGGAAGGCGCACCATTTGTCATTTATGCAGCTCCAACTAGCGGCGAGAATATCTCAACATCGAATATACCAGAGCAATATAGGGATTTTGAAGACGTGTTTCAGAAGAAAAAAGCCGATATACTGTCGGAACATCGACCATATGATTGCGCCATAGACTTAGAGGAAGGAGCGCAACCACCTTTTGGTCCAATATACAACCTATCGCAGACGGAGTTGGCAGAATTGCGGAAGTACATCGATGAGAATCTAGCCAAGAATTTTATTCGACATTCAAAGTCGCCAGCTGGAGCACCAATCTTATTCGTGAAGAAAAAAGATGGCTCACTGCGGATGTGCGTGGACTACCGAGGACTCAACAAGGTGACCAAGAAAAATCGCTATCCCTTACCTTTGATCTCCGGCCTCTTAGATCAACTTGGACGTGCAAGGATTTTTACAAAGATTGATTTAAGAGGAGCCTACAACCTTGTGCGAATCAAAGAAGGAGATGAATGGAAGACAGCCTTTCGTACAAGGTATGACCATTTTGAGTACAATGTCATGCCTTTTGGTCTTACCAATGCTCCAGCGGTCTTTCAACATATGATGAACGACATCTTTCGGGAGTACCTCGATGACTTTGTTGTCATCTATCTGGATGATATTTTGATATTTTCCAAGAATGAAGAAGAACATGAGAAGCACGTTTGTTTGGTTCTTGAAAAACTACGCGAACGAGGACTCTACGCCAAGTTAGAGAAGTGTCAATTTCACCAGAATGAGATGGAATTTTTGGGCTTCATTGCGACTACAGAGGGCTTGAAGATGGATCCAAAAAAGGTAGAAGCAATTATATCTTGGGAAGTTCCGAAGACGGTTAGAGATGTTCAGTGTTTTCTTGGATTTGCTAACTTCTATCAGATCTTCATCAAGAATTATTCTCAAGTTGCTGCACCACTCACGCGTCTAACAAGCAAAGACAAGCTCGAATGGGGATCACAAGCAGCAAAAGCATTTCAAGATCTCAAGACGGCATTCACTATGGCTCCAATCTTGGTACACCCTAACTTTGCAAAGGTTTTCTATTTAGAGACCGATGCTTCAGATTTTGCTTTGGGAGTTGTGCTTTCACAGATGGGCATAGACAAGAAGCTTCACCCAGTTGCGTTCTATTCACGAAAGTTCTCTGCTGCTGAGATCAACTACGAGATCTACGACAAAGAGCTGCTTGCTATAGTGGATGCCTTCCAAGAGTGGCGTCACTTCCTCGAAGGAGCTGCACATCCAGTGACTGTTTATACGGACCACAAGAATTTGGAGTACTTCATGACAGCTCGAATTTTGAATCGTCGTCAAGCTCGATGGAATATGTCTCTATCACGATTTGACTTTATTATCACCTACCGCCCTGGAAAACAGCAAGGATTATCTGACGCATTATCGAGGAGATCGTATCTTGCGCCAAAGGCTGGAGAAGCAGCGTTTGATCAACAATGTACAACATTGTTGAAACCAGAAAAATTCAAGATTTTTGCTACTGTTGCAACTATCGATGACGGCTTCCTCAGCGAGGTATGTACTGCGACCATTGAGGATTCTATAGCTCTTGACATCAAACAACGTGTCGATAATGACAAGTTTAAGGTGGAGGGAGATCTTCTGTATTTTGAGGAGCGATTGTATATCCCAAAAGGACCAACTCGACTCCGAGTACTTCAATCTCGCCACGACTTTCCAGCTGCGGGACATTTTGGATTCAACAAGACTTTGGAGCTCATTTCACGAGATTTTTGGTGGCCCCAAATGTGGAAGGATGTGAAGGAATTTGTCCTTTCTTGTGATGTTTGTTCAAGATCCAAGATCCCTCGACATCGTCCGTATGGACTTCTCCAGCCATTACCTATTCCGCACCGACCATGGTCTTCAGTTTCTATGGACTTCATTACGGACCTACCGCCATCGAATTCATTTGACAGCATCTTTGTTGTGGTAGATCGATTTACAAAGATGACGTATTTCGTGCCTTGCAAGAAAACATCGTCAAGTGAAGACACCGCAAGACTCTTTCTTGATAACATATATCGTTATCATGGCCTACCAGATGATATTGTGTCGGATCGAGGTACTCAGTTTGTATCCAAGTTTTGGAGCAATATTTACGATGCAGCATCAACTATCAACAAGATGATTGGACTGCATATCTACCGCTTGCTGAGTTCGCATACAACAACACTCTTCATGCGTCAACTCAACAAACACCATTCTTCTCCAACTACGGATACCACCCCAAGCTCGATTTATTGAGTTCTTCAGCAAATAACAACCCAGCAGCTGAAGGATTTGTGAAGCAACTATCGGAGCTTCAAGCGACGTTGAAGCTTCAATTGCAATCTGCCCAAGAGAGTTACAAGGCATCTGCAGATAAATATCGAAATGAAGCGCCTACTTTTAAAGTTGGAAGTAAAGTATGGCTTCTTCGACGGAATATCAAGACCAAGCGGCCATGTGACAAATTGGACTATCGGAGATTAGGGCCATTTGTTATCGAGAAGCAGATCAATCCGGTGGCATATCGTCTGGAGTTACCAGCTACTATGAAGGTACATCCAGTCTTTCATGTGTCTTTGTTGGAACCTTATCGAGAGTCAGCTTTTCCCCAAAGAGTACAAAGTCCGCCACCAAGTATCGAAATTGAAAACCATGAGGAATACGAGGTGGAAAAGGTATTAGATTCACGGAGTAATAGGAGAAAATTGGAGTATTTAGTGCATTGGAGTGGATACGACATCAATGAACGAACGTAGGAGTGTGCTGAAAATCTTGCCAATGCACCAAAAAAGGTACAAGAATTTCATCAACGATATCCTCATAAACCTAAGCCGATTCAACGATAGCTTCTAACTGAAGCTTGCTCATCAAGTAGCATAAAAAGGGGGGAGGGCACCTCCAAAACCCATAGTTCGATAGTGTAGAACTTTGTTAGCAACTATAGTTTGCTCTCATCATTTTAGCCTTTGGACATGGATAGTCAAGATACTACACTTGTTATGTCATCTCAAGCGACTAGCTCACGAAGACGACCGCGAGATGAAGAACCGCCTGCACCACGACGACGTCGGAGGATACCGAGCAACAGATCGCTAGTAATTGTATTTGAGGTCGAGCCTGCCTACGACGGTCAGCCAGAAGGTGTGTTTGGAGGACAGTTTCACAATGAAGACACAGAAGTCCACGCTTGGTCAGAGGTTGAAGGTGTTGGTCACTACCGTTGGCTCCAAGGGCCAATGAATCATTTGCCTCGCGAACAACAATTGGAATTCATAGCGGATGTGATGCGACAGATTTTCATTTTCTTGCGTTGGTATTGACTGATAACAACATTGCTTCTCGGAGACCTCGAAGTTAGAAGAGGAGGTGATGTCATGGACATACATTAGAAGATTCTTAGAATATTCTTCTAGAATACTCTCTAAAGATTCTCTAAAGATTCCTTTAGAAGGTTCTAGAAGATTCTTAGAATATTCCCTAAAGATTCTCTTAGAAGGTTCTAGAATATTCTTAGAAGGTTCTAAAATATTCTGATAGATTCTAGGAAGTTGCTCGAGAAGTTTCCTAATTAGTAGAAGTTGTTGGAGAAGCGTCCTAGTTAGCGGAAGTAGCTCCAGAAGCTTCCTATTCAGTAGTATATATAGGAGTCGAGGCTGAAGGGTTCTTCAGTCTCGACAACACATCTCTTGGAGTTCTAGCTCACCTTTCTGGTGTTGTTCTTGTACTCATCTGTTTAATCTAGTTCTGCCACTTCTTCTTGAACTTCTTGTTAGATTTCAAGTCTATATTTTGAATCCGTAACAATACCTCAGTAGTTACCCTTGCCCAATGCTTTCGAGTATAATGGCTCAAAGTTTCCATTTCGTTGTCACTAGAATCTTCGAAACGTACTCGCTGATTATACCCATTCTTTTCATTTGTTGGTTGCTTGTAACCAATATCAACCTCTTCTTCATCTCTACATATTCTTGCATCAATAGCATGACTCGTTCCAGTTTCGCCCATTAATTGCCTCTTTCGCTTAATGCTGTCAATGATGACATCATGAAACTCCTTCTTTGCAATTTCCAAGACTTCTTTCAATGTGAATTCTACCTTAGCATTTAATATACGTTCTTCCAACACCCCTTTCAAATTTGTTGCCACTTCAATGTCAGAAAGTAGCTTATAAGCAATTGATTTGTCTTTATCTTTTGTCTCCTTTGTTTTTTCTCCCAATGATGCTGAGGTATCCTTTACAGGCAATTCTTGTGAAGCTGCCTCCCGAGCCTTCTCTCCTCGAGTTTGCGTCTTAGAAGAATTTCCTTCTCTAGTATCATCAAAATTTCCTCGTCTCTTTTCTTCCATCAAAGCTTCATGTTGGCTCTTAGCAATATATGCATGAACTGAAAGAGACTCAACAGGATCCTCCCAACCTGTTCTACCTCGTATTGTAGCTGCAGTCCTCAATAACGCTTCTCGAGATAATTTCCCTTCTTGCATTGTAGAAACGGCAGAAGCTCAAAACTCACTAGTTTCCGTACTTCCACCAATTTCATCATCTACTCTAGCACCATAACTTGCACTTTCTCGTGCTGTTGTTTCATGCTCTTTTAGGTAATCTTGAACCAATGTTCTCATTCCTCCCTTGCCAAAATTGGTTTAAAGAAGATCCTCTCTATTTTTCAATGCTATCTTCCCATCTTTCCAGCAAATAATTCCCTGCCGTATCATATTATTAAATTCATTGCAATCTTTTCTAGTGTGTGAAGCATCATCACACCAAATGCATCTTTGTACATATCCTTGTTTTCAAACATTCTTTGAATTGTTTATAGAAGTATTCTCTTCAAGTCTTGCCAATTTGATTTGAAGATCTCGCATTCCTCGTATAATTTCTTCCATCCCCATATCTGCTTTTTTTGATAAGGATGTCGAAGGTTGAACTATAGGCATTGTTGGTGGTGTTGTATGTACTGGAGCTTTGGGTGCTTGTATTGTTTTCTGAATATTGCTCCTATCCTTCTTCCTTTCTCTTTTTGTAAGCAACCCCACCGCATCTTCAACGTTCTTCCACTTTGTTGTCAATCCTTCATCTTTTTCTTTGTCTTCAAGAAGAAGTTCTAATTTCCCTTGCAATTCTCCATCAACAGCTTGAAGAAATAGATCAACTTTGTTCGGCTCCAATGTCAATTTTTCTACCTTCGATAATTGAGAGTATTGCCTCTCAAATTCCCTTAGTAGCTCTGTTGCTTGTAAATTCTTATTGGGCCGTTCAATCCATTCCAAAAACAGCTTCTTAGTAACGCGATCAACATCTTCTAAGAAATATTCGTCTTTCAATGCATGTGAAAAAACCTCCCATGAATTCCTATAACGATCTGTAATCGATGTAATGTGGTCTCTTATCTCCGGTATCGTGGCAAGTCCAAATAGTGCAACCATTTTCTTCTCAGAAATCCGATTTAATTCCATTTCACGAACATAACATCTTAAATACCTTGAAATATTCCTCCCATCAAATTGATCAATTTTATTGACCACTGCTTGCAATGCTTTGGTTGCCAAATCTTCCTTTCGATCATTGCTTTGCTGTTGCTGCATTGATAATGAGAAGGCTTGAAACAAACTAGCAATAGACGGATCCATGTGCATACCTTGTCCTTTAGAAGACTCCCCACCAGAAACTCCTCCCAAAAATCCTTCAAAATTTTTATTTCCATTTTCCATAAAATAAAGATAAAATCAACCGAAATCTAATACCTTCCACCTCAAGCTTTCACGCCGGGTTCACCACTTTTGTCGTATTACGTGCTTTCCTGCTCGAGAACGCGTCGGGCGTCTGGCTATAGAAGGTAGTATAGAGATTCGCCAATAGTCAAGCAATCTATCAGTTTTTGACTGCTGGAACATAAACGACTGCAAGAATACACCGTAAATCTATACGGATTCCCTTCGACTGCTTGTCGAAGTCCTTTTTTGCCCCAACCGATTGGTCTCTAGATGTTACAGAGAACCCCGAACAACCCAAACTGCTAATCTTTGATATCGCTTTGTACTCACGATCTTGTATCCATTGACTGTCTTGTTAGATTAACCCAATAAATTTCATTCACTCCGCATACTCAATCCTATAGACACCTTTTTAATCCTTCAATCACAGACGTAACTCGATTTCACAAAATAGTCAAGAGTAATCAAACCCACTTCATTAAAAATCCCGATTCACCATTACAATACTGACTTCAGCAGCGATTGCCTCAACCTTTCTAAAACTCTACGAAGAAGAAAAATCCAAATTCTATGTCTTTCTTTTCCTGACCCGAAGCATGAAGCTCCTCTCTCTAATGCCCTTGATCTTCAAAAAACCTCCAATGAAAACCGAACTAGTAACCTTGCAAAAACTTGAAAAAACCCCCTTTCTCCCGATTCCCCTTCAAACTTATTCTTCCCCTAACCTTATCCTTTTGAATTCCTTCAATCTTTCGTCTTGGATCCGAAATTGGCTCCCGCCATCAAAGCTTAGATCCAAAATTGGCTCACGTCATCAAGGCCTTCTCTTCCATTTTTACCTTTAAGAGATCCATTTGCCGCAAACAACGTTCCTTGGATGTTCCCGTAATTGGATCTACATTGGGTTGCCCGACCAATTCAGGTCTCATATTGGGTAAGAGGATCCGGATTGGATTCTCGAAATTGGATCCAATTGGCTCTTCGAACCCGTCGTGTGAATTGGTCCTTCTCTTCCTGCTAACTCCTGTTATTGGAATTGAACGGAGCATTTCAGTATGCCCCGGCTGACTGTAACGGGGTGACTGAACCTGACCACTCAGTATTTGTATAGGAGTTGGTCGTTGCTCCCAATATTCGAGGTAACTGAATATTAATAAAATTCCCCTTTCTTTTTATTTTCACTGTATATTCGTGTTACAACACGACACCGTTATAATCAGCCGCGGCATACTAAAATGCTCCATTCGATTCTAATAACAGGAGTCAGCAGGAAAGAAAAGGACCAATTCACGCGACGGGTGAATCTCGTTTGAAGAGCCAATTGGATCCAATTTCGAGAATCCAATCCGGATCCTCTTATCCAATATGAGACCTGCATTGGTCGGGCAACCCAATGCAGTCTAGTTACGGGAACATTCAGGTTAGTACTGGCATCTTACCCAATATGAGACCTGCATTGGTCGAGCAACCCAATGCAGTCTAATTATGGGAACATCCAAGTTACTATGGGCATCGTACCCAATATGAGACCTGCATTGGTCGGGCAACCCAATGCAGTCTGATTACGGGAAAATCCGGGTCTTACTACTAGACTCTTATCCAATATGAGACCTGAATTGGTCGGGCAACTCAATGTGGTCCCGATTACGGGATTCGATTCTATTTCAGGCTGACCTATTCTCTGTTTCAGGGAACGTTGTTTTTGGTAAATGGATCTCTTAAAGGTAAAAACGGAGGAGAAAGCTTTGATGGCGAGAGCCAATTTCGGATCTAAGCTCTGACGACGGGAGCCAATTCCAGATCCAAGACGGAAGATTGAAGAAATTCAGAGGATAAGATCAGGGGGGGGGAGGTTTGGATCAAGGAGCGAGCTTCAAGCTTTTTTCAAGGTTACTAGTTCGGTTTCATTGGAGGTTTTTTTTTCAGATCAGGGGGGGGGGGGATTTTTTTTTGGATCAAGGAGCAAGCTTCAAGCTTTTTTCAAGGTTACTAGTTCGGTTTCATTGGAGGTTTTTTTTTGAAGATCAAGGGGATTGGAGAGGAGCTTCATGCTTCGGGTCGGAGAAGAAAAGACGAAGAATTGGATTTTTCTTCTTCATAGAGTTTTGGGAAGACTGAGGCAATCGTTGTTGAAGTCAGTGTTGTAATGGTGAATCGAGATTTTTTTAATGAACTGGATTTGATTACTCTTGACTGTTTTGTGAAATCGAGTTACGTTTGTGATTGAAGGATTAAAAAGGTGTCTATAGAATTGAGTATGCGGAGTGAATGAAATTTATTGGGTTAATCTAACAAGACAGTCAATGGATACAAGATCGTAAGTACAAAGCGGTATCGGAGATTAGTAGATTGGGTTGTTCGGGGTTCTCTGTAACGTCTAGAGACCTACCGGCTGGGACAAAAAAGGACTTCGACAAGCAGTCGAAGGGCATCCGTATAGATTTACGGTGTATTCTTGCAATCGTTTATATTCCAGTAGTCAAAAACTGATAGACTGCTTGACTATTGGCGAATCTCCATACTACCTTCTACAGCCAGACGTCCGGCGCGTTCTCGAGCAAGAAAGCACGTAATACGACAACGTAGCGAAGGCATTCATGATAGCATCCAACTTGGACTCCAAACTTTTCGTCATACTAATGTCTTGGCCTCCGGCCATTCTAAGACAAGGACAGAAATGACTCTACAAAAAGACAATATTGGTTTAGAGGAGGATACTCTGCAACCTCTAAAATGCCTTAAGAGTTTCAAGAAAAGAGATAATCCACTCTCTCCAAGAAGAAATAAGGCTCCAATATTGTAACAAAAGAAGTATCAGTTTAGAGGAGGGTAATCCGCAACCTCTAAAATGCTAATACACTTCCAAGCAGAGGGGTAATCCACACTCTAACAAAGAAGAAACTAGCTCTGATATCTGAGGTGAGTACAGTCTCGACAAACTGTCACGGACACAAAAATACAGACTCGAGATCTAACAAAAAGTTCAAGAAGAACTAGTAAGAACTAGATTAATCAGATGAGAACAACACCAGAGAGGTGAGCTAGAGCTCCAAGAGATGTGTTGTCGAGATTGAAGAATTCTTTAGCCTTGATTCCAATATATACTTCTATTTAGGAAGCTTCTCAAGCAACTTCTATCAACTAGGAAGCTTCTAGAAGGTTCCAGAGACTTGCTTCTAGAAGGTTCTAGAAACTTATCTCTAGAAGGTTCTAAGGACTATATCTCTAATATCTTCTACCAACTAAGAAGCTTCTAGAAGGTTCTAGAGACTTGCTTCTAGAAGGTTTTAAGAATTATGTCCCTAACACTCTCTCATTGTGCAACCATCGTCGACTTACTTATGGCATTGGTATGCGGAGACTTGCTTTTCTTGAATAAGAAAGTTAATGAGCTCTTTAAATAATTAAAAAAAATGATGTTGTACTCTTTTTTCTTCATCTATGATTTTTTCCTTAAATACAATAAGGTTTTTCTAGATAAGGTTTTAATGAAGCAACAATTGTTGATCTTATAAGATCACAGAAAAATATAGATCGTAATTCTATACAAATTTTATATTATGTAAATATTATGATGAGTGAGGAGGAGTGTTGAGATCATTAAATGTAGCCGGTACTCTCCATAATATTTACTGCAGACTATAATAAATACCATAGCTAGAATATTTAGAGTCTAGTGAAGAAGTACTATTTATTCTTTCTTCCATTTCTTCTTATATATGAGATACAACCAGATCAATAGATTTTTATGTGTGAAGCTCTGTCTTCTTAGAAACCCTCTTGTGTATATGACTTACTATTACTCTTGTGTGTATGTATTATTTACTATTACTCTTGTGTGTATGTATTACTTATTATTACTCTTGTGTCTTTCTAAACTTTTTCAACAATCGAAACAACTTTTAGCTTTTTTGTATGACTATATGGATGACTTATTTTGTGATGAATCAACATTCATCCTTGAGGAGGTCTTGATCACTGAATCCAAACGTTATCGTTTACTTAGACAAAAGTAGGATGAAGAATATTTCGTCAACAAAAACAAAGTGGAGCTAGAATTCATCCAGTGGATGAGTAGTGACATTTAGAAATTACTCACCACTCATCTATTATAATACAAGTTTTTTTTGAATGAATATTTATCATCAAAATATCATTTTAATTCAAAAAAATAAGCTTATATTTTCCAATCCTAAAGCTCCTCTTCTACCCACTCTCACAATAAAATACAACTTTGACACCTTTCGACCTCACATAGTTTTTTTTATCAACAAAGCTTTTCTATGTCACCTTTATTAAAGTAAAAAGTGTTCATCCACCCAAAAGTTATGCAAATGTATGTAATTTAGAAGCTATAATTAAATAAGAATATATGTACATTTCTTATACTTAGAGGAAACAAGGTCAAACATTGAGTAGATAAGCTTGGTTAAAAGTTTAACAAATAGTGCTTGCATATTTGCAAGGCATTTAAACAAACAAATAAAACACAAAATCATATTCCTAGAAGAAAATGAACAAGTGAAATATCCAAAAAAAAATTATCTTTCAAGATAATAATTTGAATGGAATTTTTTTATCTAATGCATGTTGTTCATTATTCTAAGTATTATAATTGTCCATCAACCCTTGAGTTTGTGGAAACATGCCCTAAGCTAATGTAAAAAGTGGTCAAGTTGTTAATTGAGTTTTTTTTTTTTTTTTTTTTTTTTTTTTCATACAAAATAATCAATTTATTGAAAAAATAAACAAAATGTTTTGATCACTAGTTTTGCATACATCTTATACTAAGGTCTTGGAGCAAAAGAATGAATGTTTGGAGACTCTTTACAATTGAGTGAAAAATAAAATGTTTTAGAAACTATCTTTTATATAAATCGATACTTCTTACTTTAACTTAAAATAGAACAAACATAACATTGTGAATTTCTTGCATTAAAAAAATAACTCAAAATATTTCACTTGAACTTGGCATTATTAGAATATATATATATATATATATATATATATTTAAATCTTGGAAAATTTACATACAAATAAATGAATAAAACTATTCAATAATACCAATAGTTATATTTATTATTTTATTACTAGTGGTTAATTAACCACATTTATAGTGGAATCACAATCTGTGACATATATTTAAATATCATCTATTTGAATTTATGTGTGATTGAAAATTGACGTAACAGTAGCTTCCTCCATGTCCACAATTCATGACCATTCAAATTTATTGTACCAAATATCGATTTATTTGGAAATAGAAACAGGAAGAACTACAACGTTTTATACCAGTTATTACATTGATGCAAATATGCTTCATACTTCAACTTTTAATCTTACATACAAATTAATCCAGTTTCTTGCAAATTCTTGTGAAGATGAGCTACGGTTTGAAAACATTAATTAACACACTTATTACATATATGTCTTATTGTAATAAGTCATATATATATATATATATATATATATATATCTTATTGTGTTCTGAGGTTTTTTAGAGAATCTACATTGTATCATTTAGAGCGTTTCTTCTTTATAAGCTAAATAATTCAGCCTTGTGTTGAACCTAACATTCTTAAAAAGAGAAACAGGATTTTGTTTTTCTTTAGGTGTCAAAGTTTAATTAAGGAACTTATCTACGTAATCAATTGTGTGACTCAAAACTCACATCCAAAATTGATGACTTTTTGAATTTCACGAGATATTTGTTTTAAATAATTTAAAGAAAAAATATAACACTCGTGCAAATTTATAAATTAATCAAAGTCAACACTGTAAATAATTATGTTTAATAATTGAACTGAACTTGAATTGTACCTTTGGTTTTATTTATACTACTTTCTTTTAACATTATGTTGTTGTTTTTTTTTTTTTTCTTAAGGAACAAGATTGCAATTACAAACTATGCACATAAGCAGATAGACATGCACTAAATAATCCTACAAGAACTTACTTAGAATGCATTATACTCACAGTATAAATCATTTAGAAAAGATCTAAAAAAATTATATTTCTTTTAAATAGAAACAAAATCATGAATAAGACACCATAATAAAATCTGGTGCATTGCTAAAAACACCATTTATATCATTAAAATATAATCATTAAAATAGAAGTAATAAAATTGATTACTAGTGTCTTCTATTAAAATTATTTTTATCACCCATTTATATATATATATATATATATATATATACACACTGAGAGAGAGACAGAGAGTACAAGAGAGAAATATTTTGTTCTAGGTACAGAGAAGTGACTGAAAGAAGGGTTTTTGATAATTTTAACTTTTTTCTTATAAACAATTCTCTCCAGTCTTGCTCTAATCTTCTTCTATTCCTACCTAATCCTTCCTACCTAGTCCTGTTGAACAACAAAATTTTAATCTTCTTAACTTTTTTCAATTGTATGTACATGTGTGTGTGTGTATATGTATGTATATATATATATATATATATATATACTTAATTTTTTTCTCTGATTAAAAATTGATCTTTAATTTCATATCCGCTACAATCAAATCAACATAAAATTCAATCAAGTAAATCTCAGAGCATCAATAAACGCACATGTTCCTTTCAAATCAATGACCAAGGGACTCACATTACAACCATACTAATGTAATGCAACTCTTGGAGAGTTACTTGACATGAGAAATATGTTTATGTAAATAGTTAAGAAAATTATGGAAACACAAATATTACAAAAATAAAATGCAAACAAAAATCAGTAAGCATACAGGGACACACCTTAAAACTTTTCAGTCTAGTTTAATTTCGACCTTAGATATCATCCACACACTGTAGCAGTTGTGTGTAGATAGATTTGAAGGTATGCAAATAATTATTTATGTACTCATATAATTGAAGGAAGAAAAGAAGTGGGAAGGGGTAGGTATGGACAGGTAGGTAGTTTAGTAGGTATCAAGTTTTTATGCATATAATAAAAAAAAATAAAAAAATAAAAAAACTTATGCACCAACATTTTAAATATTTGGATCTGATTTGCTTTTTAGATATACTAGTTTCCTAAAATTAAAAAATTAATGTGAATGTGTTACACACAGGACCAGTTACCATTTTTAATGTTATAAAGGCCAATAGCATCAGATATTTTCTGGAATCAAACTATTATTTACCCACATCAAATAAACATAAGGTAAACTACTGTACACTTTCTTGAAGCGAACTCTTATTGACCCACATTGCATTTACATGGACTTTTCAACCTATCTTAATCAAACATTATAGATGAGTCATTACATTTAATTATCAGAACCACTTCGGACAACTACTAACTGGACATTATCGAATGGAAAAACCAACTTCTGAAACACGAAAATGCTTCATGGATTTCTAAGCAACATTTGGGTGTTAGTTAAATACCATGAATAACGATTATTATAGCTAGAAAAATGTAACTTGTAATGGTGAGTTGTTACAAATGCAATACATGGCATACTTGGTACAATAAGTTCATTTGTCTTCCACCCCTTGTTAACTGTTTTTATTCCCTCTGAATTCAAACTTGGCTTCCCAACTAATCTGATCCATTTGTGACACAACCCAGTGCAGACACAAACCCACCTTAAATCTGAGAAAAAGCCTTTGCATACAACGCCCCAAAAGCGTGTGCAAAAACCGACACGCTAATCGACAGGGATAACACCTATAGTTGGAGAGTAACAAATCTGATTGGAAGGAGGATGCACTTCAAAGGTTGCAAAATATCTAGCTCACTGACACGTCTGCATGGTTGTGCACATCAAACTCATTGGAGCAGATGGGAGACAGACACACACACACATACACACCGCACAGTCTCCGAGAGACCCACCAGATTGCTCACGAAATTCCAGCGATGGCAAGGAATTCAACACTGTCCGAGGCGAGAACAGTCGGAGTGGCGCCTGATGATAATGCCACATATCTGCAGCTAGAAGCGCAGGGCTTGCTGACTATGATGAGATCAGGTTCGGAGGCGGGCACTGCACCAGCACCCTCCTGGTGTGGATCTAAGACTAGAGGAGGCGAGGAGCAGAATGAGGAGGAGGAGAAAGTCTAGAACCCCAAGACGGGGATTGCGGTAGTAGGTGGCGAGTTCCAGTACAGTCTTTCAGAGCTGCACATGATGCGAATGTTTGAAGGAGACAGAAGATGCTAGAGACGTCTGAGTCTCGATCATTGCGCCGGGCAGTTGCACAGAAGTTGTGTCGAAGGCGGAAAGAGTGAGGCCAGGTGGGGGCGATGATCAGGCTTCGGGGCGGACCCCAGAAAGGAGCCTCAACAGTATTGCCCTGAGGTGGCGAAAAGAGAGAAATTGGACCTGTGGACCCGGCGGGACCTATCTTCTCACCTCCTTGGCGTTTCCCGATTGCCAAGACTAGAATCACAAGCGCTAAAAATTCCTGGCTCTAGCACGTCATGTTTCCACCTGTCGGTTGACCTCCATCTGCTTTTGCGTCACTCCAAATATCAGCCCCATTCGATGGCGAGATGATGGATTGCGACCCAATTGTGCTTGCGATCGAGAAAGATGTCTGCTGCTCATCAACTTTTCGCTTTGCTATTCCGAGTGTGTGCCCGAATATAGTGCTGTTGCACAAACTCCTTTTCGTGTTCAGAGTGGTTGATATCTGTGGGTGTCAGGGATTTTGTTTGCTGTGGCAAGCCCTTTGAAGCAGCTTGAATTATAATTGTTTGCATATCAACCGGCGGTGATATCGGGCTCACGCGTGTTCCTGAAATTAGGACCAGTTGAATGAGTCTTTGTTTGTACCAGATCTAACATCGATTGTCACCGATACTAACGGTGGCCACCAAGTTTGTTACTGCGTGCCGTGCGTCTTAGTGACACAGTTCAACGTTATATAAGATGCATGACACATGTGATCGATTGATTGATGGATCCTTATGAAAGAGGGGTAGATAGTCGAGAGAGTCGAGAGAGTCGAGGGTTTCAGCCAGATTGAGATTGTTTTGTTCGCTTCATGTTGGTTTCACAGTTGGTACTCCGGGAGGTGAGCCCTTGAAATTAGGACATGAGTGTGTACTAGGGTTTGTCCATGATTGTTGCGATGGTGTGTGCAACGAATTATCAGTGTTAGTAAAATTTTGACATTTCGCTGGAGAGTCCTGCTCTAGACATCGCAGCTGGAGTTGTAGAGAAAATATCACGAGTCTTCAGTTCAGGTTGCTGCGATTAATTGTGATTAATTTTTTGAAAAAGTGAGTGGTTCTGGTCAGTAGATAGATAGACTCTGTTTGATGGTAAAGCCCTTGCGGAGTAGTCTGTAACTTGTGCTAGAGATTGAGCTTTGAGGTTTGAAGGAAATTATGGCGCCTATGACGTCGGATACAAGGTCCAGGAGAACAACTTCTTACTCATGGTCTAGTGACTCTAGCGCCAATCGGCCTTTGTCGCAGTGGCAAGATGTGGAGGGTATCAGCGGTCGGGTGGATGATTACACGAGCGACGCATATACTTATGATCGGAAGCGTAGTGGAGACAATCAATTGAAGGTTAACAGCATGAGTGACCTGAGCGACATGAGTGAGACCGATTCTAGTGTGAGAAGACCTCAACTCCGTCCGATTAAGGTAAATTATGAAAGCGACAGTTGTTTGACGCCGCGATCTCGCAGAACGCTTCCGAGGACGCCAACAGGCGCCATCGAGTCATGGCCGAGCGTACAAACTCAAACCAAACCTGCACTGGACACTATCTACAGCCCAACTCACGAGATTCTACACCCCATGCAAACACTGCTTCTGGAGAAATCGTTGTGTGAGAAATCAGCCCAGACGAATGGAGTCGCAGTGAGTTCGACCAAAGTCACTCCCGACAGCAACACGCCCCGTACAGGAGAAGTGAAACAAAGCCGTGTATATATTGATGGTCGCAAAACTCTGCAGCCGGAGACGAAACCTGACGAATATGAGAGCTACAAGCTTCCGAAACCACAATCGAATCGTTTCAAATTTGAAAGCTACACTCCTCCTGAACCACATCAGAATGCAAAATGTAACGGGGGGGGGGAGAAGTTAGAGCTAACTAGCAGCAAAGCTCAGGGCTCTCCAAAGAGAGAGGCTTTTGATATGGAAAGCGCTGAAGCATCAATGCCGAATATAGTGGCAATTATCATGGATGCAGAGAAGAAGCCATCATTTTCTGCTCTGGACTGGGCCATTAAATCCGTTGTTCAACCAGGGGACGAGATATTCATTCTCGGGGTTCTCAAACGCGTAACAAGTCCAAGTACGATTTTGTTGAACTTTTCTTCTAACACAAATTCATTATGCTCTGAGATGTCTTGACCTGCGCAGTTCAATTTTTGAATTTTGTTTTGCAAAATCTGTTCTGGATTAGATGAAGTGGACGGATTATAGTCATGTGATGGAAACGATGAACCAATGTTGACGATATGTTACCCTGCATGTGGCAGTGGGTTGTAAGGTTGTGGCAACAACTGATCTGTCGGTTGGAGTTAACGATGAAGTTCTGCAGAAGGAGGTCAATAGGGCAACGAGTTTCTTCGAGCACAAGTTGTCTGACAGTGGCAGAAGAGCAGAGTGTGAGAAGAAGAATGTGAGATTCTTGCGCTATGGTTCATGTTCTCAGCTCTGTGCGTTATTGTTTTGGATTTGAACTCGTCTACAAGAAGAGGTCGTTCTAGTTGTTGCGCAAGGCTGTAGTTGCTGAAAGTGATCAGGTGAATCTGCATGCAGGTTAATCTCACAGTGTGGATAGCACCCGGCGCTCGAGCCAGGACAGTGATTGTGCGAGAGTTGGCATCTCTCAAGGCCACATACGCAATTTTCGACAAGAGGGCAATGAGAAGCCATCGGTATTATGGGAAGCACTTGTCGTGCTATGCGGTGCGCATGAGAAGAAACGGGCGGTCCACAAAGGCAATCACCACTGTTTCATGTCAGAAAGCGTTGATCAGAAAATCAAGCTCTGTACAGACGTCAAACACGTCGCCCACGTCGCCCAACCACCACTCCGAATTCGAATCTCCAACTTTCTGGAGAAGGTTCAGAAACCTCGGATCAAGTCGTAACCTTACTCAAACTTCAATTAGCTCACCAAGCTCCAGTGCCAGTCAAAGCTCAGACACCATCTCGCCATCAGCTATCTCGGCAGTGGATCACTTAGACTCTTTCATTTCCGAAATGCAAGACTTCTCGATTTCGTTGGATCAGTCAAAACAGTTCAATCTGAGCGATGAACGAACTAAGTCGGAGTTAGCTCTGCAGTCACGCATTATTGCCGATGCGTTTTCGCACAAAAAAGCCATGGATGCTCACCGAATCAGACAGCGTCCAAGTTCAGTCTCTGTCCCCCCGATCTGCGCCACATAAACCTGCAGCTCTGGCCGCACAAATTAAAGTAGATTTCGAGATGAAGGTCTTGTTGGAGAGAGATCATCATACTGGTTGAGTAAATAATGCGGTCAGGATGCATGCTTGAAGATGCGAGTTTGCTGCATCAGTTGTCGATGCTTGATTGCTAAACCACATTTAGTTCATTCCGGAGCGCTCCGTTTGCCTGCAGAGGAATGGTTTCTCTTCCTAGCAGTTCTAGAGATGTAGAAGTGTCCTTGACAAGGGCAACTCAGTGAGTGGCTGAGAACTGAGCATGAATAACTTCTTCGAATGTATCATACATAGGATAAGCATCTGATATTTTCCGTTGTCAAACACAATCGATGAATAATTCACCCTTTCAAGGTCCTTTATGTTATTTTACTTCTTATAAGCATCTGATATTTTCCGTTGTCAAACACAATCGATGAATAATTCACCCTTTCAAGGTCCTTTATGTTATTTTACTTCTTGCTTCTTCTTCTTAAAATTTCGTAACTGCTACAACCATCTAGCGTATTGTACCAAAATGGTTTGGAAGAAGTATTTTTTAAGTAAGATGAAGATTGTAGTAAACAATTCAAGCTTTTCACAAACCGTAGGAATTTATTTAGAGATAAATAAATGTATGTATGCAATGGTACAGTAACACGGCAAAACGATTAAAAGATATTCCGTATAACATTCACAACTTACAGTCGAAGTTGATATTTGGCAGCGAAGTATCCAATAATATCTTGAAGAGTAGTCACATTGTGTATTGTGCGACTTACGGTAAATTTCTCACGTACCAACCTTTTTAATGGGTGGGGTTCAACAGTGCACAACGTCCTCAGTCTCCAACCCCGCCACTGCAGCTTGCCAGCCATACAATGAAACTTCACATGAAAAGGTTTCGGAACCCTGGAAAAGTTGCATAAGTTAATATACGTGTACTTCGTCACACAAAACAGTTACACCCCTGTAGTGGACTCACGACCTTTGTGGTCGTCCTCCTCAACAGAATATATTTTATAAAAGGTTAATTAATAAGAAAAATGTAATTAAGCCAATGGTTACTAATCTAATTTTTATATGGTATTAGAGCAACAAAAATTGGAATAAGCCAAATCTTTACTAATGAAGCAATAATCTTTACTTGGAAAAAGAAGAATCATGTTGCTTTTGCAACCATTTGGGATTGTATTGATAATTCCATCTTTTCACATATAAGAGTATGCAAAACAATCAATAAAACATGGCTGGCTCTAAAAACACATTATTGATTTATACACTATGTATTTTAGGGACTACAAAACTCCAAAATTTCATTGCAATCCTCATTTGAGAGGTGACAACTATGAGAGATTCTTCCTTAGAATTCCACATCTTTTTTATAAGATACAAGAACGAAGACAAGTTGCAACCAAGATCACCTTCAAAGCAACTTCTAAAATACCACAAATACTCAAAATTACAATCTAAATCTACTACTGTATATCCTCATCATAAAAAGATGGAGCACTTAAGCTTTGATTGTTTTAAAAAAAAATCAAAAGCTTTTGTTAATATAGCAACAACTTCTAATGAAAGTAAAAAGCAAAAAAATACATAGAAATAAAAAAAATGAAAAAAATGTCTTCTAAATTTTATGCATATGTGTAACTTGCATAAGCATAATACTTCATAATATCATCTAAACCAAGAGCAACAAAAAAATGCTCAATGGTTTATCAATACAAGAACCATTCATCACATGGTTCATAATCAATAATATTTTCTTAATTTTGAAGTATTTTTATTTGATAAGAATGAAGTCTATTTTGGTAATAATACCACTTTTTTTTATTTATCAATGTGATGAAGTAGAAATTTACATGGTGTTTGCTAAAATAATTGATAAATTTTGAATAAAGCTTAATAATCAATCTATTGAGTATATTTTATTTGGCTATAGATCCATAAACAAAGAATATATATTTTAGAAAATATTCATTTCTCCGTTGATTCTCCAACTTCCACCAATTAAATCAATATTAATTCTCTTCTTTAATAAGATCCAATTTTCTATCAAACAATGGGATTTTTATAAACTCCTCTAATATTGTCCTAGCTACTATTACAACTATATTTCTTCAATTGCAATCCATTTCTGGACTTTAAAATCTGATTTTTCTATCTTTATTTATAGAATTAGTTAAAAATTCTTTTGGATTAGAAATCATCGTCTATCTAAGCAAATATGCTTATCAAAATTACAAATTCTACAAAAAAGTTGAAATTATAAATTTACTACCTTTAATCTTATTACTACTTTTATAACTTTGTCAATTCAATTCTTGTTAATGCATTTTTTGTTTTTAGACTTTTTTAAAGAGATTCTAATTTTCTTGTCTTTTACAATAGTCATTTTGGTTTAATATTATACCATCTTTGAGTGATTATCTACTTTTCTTGAATGACACAAGAGTATATTGATATTAAATTCTTTAAAATTCATGTCTTTAATAGTTTGATAAGAGTGTTAATTTATTGTTCTTGTTTTGTTTTTAAAGTAAGTAGATTATCCTACTTTTTTATTGTGTTTTGAAGGTTGTAGACTATCCATATTTAAATTAATATTCTAATTTTTAAACACTAGTTTTTTCTTAAAAAAAGAAGATTTATTCTTCTTTGTAGAAATTGTGATTTGGATATTAGAGGTTTTAGATTAGTTTCCTCTAATTTGACTCATGGATTTATTTGAATTGTCTATGAAAGGAAAAATTATAGATGCTACTCTTGGCAAAAGTGAAGAATAGATTTGCAACTATTCTAGATCTTCATAAGCTTGTCAACACTTTTTAAATATAAATCTTACATATTTCTAACATCAATCATAGAGTTAGTATTCCTACATCCATAGAAGAAGTCAAAAATACTTTTTTTTGGTTTAGATCTTTTATAAAAAAAAGCTTTATGACTCTTCAATAATTTGAATTCATTTTTGGAAGTATTTGAAGCTACATTAAAAATGTGATTGAAAAAGAAAAGCAAAGTCCAAACTTATATCTTTACAAACAAGATCATGTTTAACCACCATATATATTGTTGAATTTTAAAACCTTGCTTGCAACATGAATCGGAATAAAAAAGCCCTTATCGATAAATTTTAATATAAATTAAAAGTTAATATTAAAGATTTATTGTTAAAAATACTAAAAATAAATTCATTAGAGCAATTTATTGCTTGAGCCATTGAATGCAAGAATTGACTCTTTAAAAGATACCAAGAGCAAAGATATGGTTGGAAAAATACAATGCAAGTTATAGTAATTTCTTCTAGGTTTTTAAAAGCTTATTCATTAAGATTAAAATATATACAAATTAATACAATAATTTTTAAATTTCTTATTAATTTTTTTTTGATATTATCAAAAAGGTTTATACTTATATTGTAGAGAACCTAAGCAAAATACTCAAAATTATGCAAAAAAACAATACAACCACAAAATGAAGAGCATGGTTGCCAAAAAAGATAATGTGTCAAAAAATAAGTTTTATCAGCTAAAATAGAAACTCTATGTAAATCATTAAATTGATTTATAAATCGTTTTAAGATAAAAATATGTAATTAAAATATCAAGTGCAATTATTAGATAAATGGTAGTTTAAAAGACTTTAGATATAAGAAAAATAATATTAATAGAAAAAATATAATTAGTATAAAAAATCTAGTAATTTTTTTTAAGTAAAAGGCATCTTAGAAGGATTAAGTGGCATTTTTTTAAGGTTTTAAGAGTATCTAAAAGAAATCTAAAATCTTCCAACTTCTAATATTATATGGTTCAAATATAATTATATATGATTTAGATATATAATAGGTATAATAATAGATTTTATATAGATTATTAAAAAAATATAATAGAATATATTATATATATGGTCCAAATATAATTTATATATAGATATATATAATCTATATACATTTTGTATACCATTCAAATATGATATTAGATTTTGTATTGGATATGGAAATAATTACATATGCATATGGTCAAATTACAATCAATGTATTATATCAGATACAAATTTGGTTATATGTTGGATAACAAAGATTATCTAATGGCGGGTTTTGAGTAGATTTTGATCCAAGTACTAAGGAGATTTTGCTGCCATTGGAGCAGTTGGTATTAGGGGTCCTGTGCTTGATCAATTTTTATTTTCTTTTTTTTTCTTTTTTCTTTTATTTTTTCTTTGCTGAATTTTAAGCTCTATATTTTTTGGCAATTTGTGCTTCCCTCTACTTCTTAGGTTTTGTGCATGTGGCAATTCTTAGAGGGCTTTGGTTCTTTTGGTTCTTTTGGTTCTATTACTATGGTGGAAGAGGCTTAGCTTTGAGTTTTTTTTTTCTTCTTCTTTTTTGTGTTTCTTTTACTTTTCTTCCATGGATGGTAGTACCAATGATTTGTGTTGTGGCAAAGTTGCAATCTTATTAAAGCCTTGCCTCTTTACAATTTTGCAAGGCTACAATGGTGGATTTGCTTTCTGTTTTGTAGGATTGACTCTTCTTTGAAAGTCTATTGTGTTGTTCCAAAGAATCAAAGATTACATTGTAATGATTCATTCCATTTTAGAGTTTTTGGTGTTAATAAAGTATCATTAGAACGTGCTCTTAAATATCTTATAGTAACCAAAGATCCTCAAAGTTGATACATACTTGGATTCAATGTGATGATGGAATCTAGATTTGGATATTGGTGATGCAGCAATTGGCTTGATTTTATTTTGTCTAGTGGTCAAATTGTAGCAATACTTGAAGGTAAAATATTTTTGAATCTTTTGAAGAGAAACTAGAGGCAAAATTTAATAGTGTTCTTTGTTTTATTCTAAACTTAGTTGCATATTCTTGGCCTTAGCAACCTTGCATTAGTAATAGTAGGAAGTACTTTTACATTAGCCAAATTAGTTTGTTCTTTTTCTATTTTTTTTCAAAAGATTCTTCCATCATTAGTGATAGTAAATTATCAAAAATACAAAAGAAAAATTCTTCAAGTAGAAGGTAATATAAACATGAGCAATTAAGGCAACCAATCAATAACATCTAATTATACACCTTTGTTTGGCTTGAATCTACTTCCATGGATTCTACTCCTATGACTTCAATTCTATTCAACCATCATCAGTTACTACAGCTTAGATCATCATTTTTTATTTTATTTTATTTTATTTTTAGTAATTCAACATCTGATCAAGTAATCTAGATATTAAATAAGGAGCTTAGAGTGCTCTATTATTTGATATATCTAATACATTTGATTTTTGAGATTTAGCTTAAAAGTATCAATGGCAGAAGCTAATATTTCCATTGAGTACATTCAAAGAGCCATACAAAGTAACAATTCTAAGGCACCATTTCTTGATGCCTTATATTCATTCTATTTATAGAATATAATTGAATTAGTTGATGATTGTGAGCTTATTTGTACCATCGTACTATCTGGTTTAAATAATAGTAGAAGAATATTACGACCAAGTAGACATCAGAGATACTAAGAATTTCAGCAACATACCATTGTCAACCACAAGAGGTTTGCCACAATGAAGCTTTAGAATTAATCAAGATTAAATAGGTTTCTCTTCCTTATCTAGACCCATCATTGACACCCTTATATTTTGTGAGATTTTTTTAATCAATTGCTTGTAGCTTAAATTTTTATAATTAAATATTTGATCAATCAACAATAAATCTTCATAATTTTAGGTCATATAATAAATGAGATTGTTTCAATGAAGTTAGGTCAAATGGAATAAAATTTGATAGATGAACTTGGTTTAAAATAGATGAATTTCTATATATAAATGAAATTTTATTTATGAATAAAAACTCATTTGCAATTGAAAAATTATTTTTGGATAAAATTTTAAAATTGGATAATAATTATTATTAGATAAAATAAAGTCAAATTAGAATAAAATAAAAAAATAATTTTTTTTCATGTATGTGTGATTTTTGTATTTTTAAGTGGCTTGCATTTTTGCTATGGATGTATGAGAATGAATTTTAACTAATTAGAAAATTAAAGATTTTAATAAAAAATAAAAGGGTATTTTATATAATCAATTTATAAATTGATTAATAGTTTTGAATTTGAATAAATCACCTATTAGAAGGATTTATTTAATTCATAATCAAAAAGTTATAGAATTTATTTAATATTAATTAAATAATAATTAAAAATTATAAGAATCATTAAATAAATAAATTATTATGAATTAAGATAGACTTCCAACTAGTAGAGATTTATTTTAATTCACATTGTGCCATTAGAATCTTGTAAAATACCTAATAAAGGTCATACTCTTTCTTCAGATCTTTCACCTCACTTTACAATAGAAGTTTGTTTAGGACCAAAAAATCACAAAATCTTTGTCATGTTAGATTTAAGAGCTTCAACTTGTTTTTATAGATAAAGACTTTGTTAATAAACAAGAAATATCCTTAGTCAATAAAAACCAAATTTATATATGTAGAAATAATACATTAGACCTGATTTTTGTAACCCTAAGGCATTCTTTGTAGAAACAAGCTTATTGAATTTTGCTTTGGATGTGGTATTGTGACAAATAGGAACAAATGACAAATTCCATCCAATATCTTTTCATTGTAGAAAAATCTTACATATCAAGATCAACTATAAGATCTTTTTGTAATTTTGGATTCCACTAATGCTTAGCTTGAAAATGGTTGTCTGCGATAAATACAAAGGTATGTAATATCAGAGGACAATGAAATCCACTATTTTTCTAGAGATATTTCTAGGTCAATATTGGAGTGCAAGTGCAATGCGTTGAAGCAAACTTCCACCACGGCTCTTAACTTTCTCCTCCTTTGTGAACTTCACTTGCCTACTTCAATGCTAAACTAAGAATTTCCGCCAACCAAGCTCCAACCAAGCTCCAACCTCGCTAGACACCACTACCAATGAACCACTGAGCTTGCCTACGTGCAGAATGCGTATTGATAATTCTATGCATATACACTGGCATTTGCAACCCGTAGTAGCTCCTTCCAAAGTACAATAGCTTAAGATCACAAATAGGAAGAGCATCCACAAGATTCCGAAGCCGTTGGAGCTCATACAAGAAAAATCAAAACGAAAAGAAGGGAGGTCGGCGGGGTCCAAGCCGGACCCATATCAATAGCACCTCCGCCCCAAAGGTAGTGGTCAGCGACCGGACCGACGCCCAGTGCTCGATATCCGCCAGCCCTATACCCGGGCATACACAATCCAGCTGGACATAGCCTTGTTTGGATGTAATATAGTATAAGTATGCCCAATACTATACGGTCCATATACATTATATCAGTACAGAACACATATGATATCAGTACCGTATAACATATGAATTTAGATTGTATTAATCCTATCATGTATCGTATTCTATACATTGTAGCTCATACCAAAGATATACCATATTTATACCATATATAGGCCCTATACTACTAGAATCTCAATTATGCTAAATTTCTTGAGAATATTCTTGAGAGACTAAAAAGATATTAATGTAATGCCTTCTAAGATGCCTTCTACATGCTAATTCCTACTAGATTTTTACACTTAATTAAATGTTATATACTAATACTATTTTATTTATTTTTAATTTTTTTTCTATTCCTTTTCTACTAACACTTGACAATTAATACTCCTATTACATTCTTTTGTCCTAAAACAATCTATGAGTTGATTTGGTGACTCACAAGTTGGTACTTTGTTGTCAATTGGTACATTGCAATGAATTATTACTTTGCCATCAATTGATGTCTTGTAGTTGCTTTGTATCTTGCAGTTGATTAGTACCTTGCTTTTAAATGATACCATGCTATCACTTGGTACTTTGATTTCATTGTTAGTTTTTGGATTTGTCATTTCCTCTACAATATATGGTACCTTAGGAAGAGAAAGTGGTCATAAATCTTCAAAAATAGATCATAATTTCTCTTCTTTCTTTGACATAATTTCTTTTGTTGCTTCATGAACCTTTTCTTTGTATTTTTTTGCACTTTCTTGCACAATGTCTTTTGCCTTCAAACTATTTATATGATCAAATAATTATTGAACTTGCTTGGCTCTAAAACCATCATCTATTCTTGAGCTATCTAAAATATTCATTATGTCATTTTTTTGTAGTTTTAACATTTGAAGTGCTAATAACTTATTTAAATTTCTCTTTTATTTAGTAGTTGCTAAGTATTACCTATATACTTCATTTACTTCTTTTTTTCTTTTCAACTAATATTTTCAATGTAGCAATAGCTTCTTCATTTCTTAAATAACTAGATTGGACATCAAAATCTTCACTACCTTTAGAAATTTTTCTATCACCTTCTTCCTTAAAATTTTGATTTTTTCTTCTTTTAACCTCATTACCTTTTTTTGTGAAATACTTCATTAGTCTTGGTATTTTTTCTTCTTTTGTAGTTATCAAATCTATATTCTTTTCTCTATTGTTCTCAATTGTTGTTACTCTACTCATATGGGAACCTATTGTGTTTCTTCCTTCATTCAATGGAATAAAGTCTTCATTGTTATTGCCACAGCTAGGTCCATTAGATGTTGTTTAGTAATTATCTATCATACATGATCTTTGACCTGGATTTCACAAGTTTTATCTTCTTTAGTATTACAATGTGTCTTCTTTCCATCACTGTGTGTTTTTTTTTTTTTTTTTTTTTTTTTTTTTGGATTTTTGTATGCACTATAGGAATTACAATGCCAAATGCATTCCTTTCTATAACTTGTCTTTTTTTCTTCCTATTGTTAATATCTTTTTTTTTCTTTTTTTCTTTTTTTGTGTGTATGTGCTTTTTCAAGCACAATGGTTAAAACCTCCTTATATGTTGGTAATGTCATTGGAAAATATTCTGTTCTTTTTGTCTTATCAATCTCTTTATTTTCCACACTTGAACACTTTTCTATTATTATAGTGGCAATTATAAGAATAGATAAGAGCATGAGTAGTTTGCCTCTAAAAATATAATATAGTACATAGAAAACAAATAATATGACTTGTAGCCTCAAACTTGCAAGTAGATATGTTTAAAGTATTAGCCTTATTATTGCTTTTTTCAACACAAGGATAAAGTACAATTTTGTGCTTAACATAAATTAAACTATTGTACATCCTGTGAAAACAAATGTAATTTTGTACAAAGCATTGTATTTGGAAGGCACAAAATTATAATTTGTTCCCTCAATAATGCTTCCATTGTGATCTTTCTTCATGTTGAGTAAAGTTTTTTTCACCACACTTGTTTGTGTTTGTGTTTTTGTTTTATTTTTTTTTATTTTTTTTTTTTTCAATTGACTTCCTATAAAAAAAAATTTAACTCCATTCTATCCAACAACTCTTTTTCCTTATCAATCCATTGGTTCTATTTAACAGTTCCAAATTGGAATTCTATAGCTTCTTTCCTACCAAGAACTTCTTGGCCTCTATTTGCAACCATTGCTAAAAATATACAAAAAATAAAATAGAAATATTTTTATAGAAAATTTAGTATAATCTTTACATATTTATGAATGACTTCTATTTGTATTTTAAAAAATATTAGTCTTATTACAACTATTTTGGTTATAATTGCTTAAATTGTAACCGTTGTGGTTATAACTATTTTAATTATAACCATTTGACTTATAATTATTTAATTATAACCATTCTAACAAAAATATAATAATTATAATGGTTATATTATAGTTCTAATTTGTTTTAACCATGTTTTTATTATTATTTTTTTAATTTCACAAAATTATTATGAAGTAAATTAATTCTTTGTCTATTGGTATTTTCAATTATTTTTTTCTATCCAAAAATACCACTAAAATGAATAAATCATTTTATAATTTTGTTGAAGTCATATATATCCAATAATTAAGAATTTTTAATTCTTTCATTGAATTTTGTAAGCATTAAATTGGATTTTTTAATAGTAGTAATATTTGACTTGTGTTTATGAATTATCCTTAACAATCAGTCATGTATAATACTAGTTGAATATTTCCATCTTTATAAGAATTTTCTTCAATTATTTGTTGTGTATTATATTCCTTATTTTGTGAAATATTCACCAAAAATGAAAAAATAGATGGTTCTTCTTCTATTTCATTATATGGTTTGATTTTATTTATATCAATTCTAACCATGATATTGTCAAGTAACATTAAATCCAGAATTCCATTAAAATAAATCAAACTAACAACATAAGATTTCATCCACTTATATTAAAATTATCCTCTTTTTCTTGTTGAAGTTTTTTTAACAATAAAACTAATTGATCTTCTTTATATTTATTAAGTTTTTTAAGACTTTTTTGGTTTTGTTGTTGTGTAATGTTTCACCATCCATGTTGATTAACATATTGTGATTTTCTTTCAAGAATCCATTTAATGGCTTGGTCACTATTTTTACCCAATTGATAAGTATGTTCATGTCAGAATTTTTGTTGTAATTGAGCTCTTATTATATTTTCTTAAGCTTCTATCCTTTGTAAATCCATTTCACAAACTTGATGAAGACTATTAAAAACTTGAGCTATCTTTTTTATTTTATTTATGTACTTGATAGGCAAAAGCACTTCTGTGCCATAATTTCAAAAAAAAAAAAAAAAAAAAAAAAAGCTTAGTTATTACTTTATATGCTATACAATATATTCAAAATACCAAAAAATATTTAATATTTTAATCTGTTTGATTTACATTAATTATTTTAGTTAACATAGCTTTAAGAACTTTATTAGTCAATTCAACTTGTCTATTTTTTTGAAGCTAGTAAGTTGTGGATTTTTGATGTTGAATTATAAATTTTTTCATTAATAATTGAATTATTTTATTAGTAAAATATATCTCTTAATCACTTATTAATATAATAAGACATCAATAATATATTAAAATTTCTTCATATAAGAACTTTATTATTGATTTAGCTGTGTTAACTTTTAATTCTTTTGCTTCTATCTATTTGGTTGTATAATTATTTGCACTTATAATATATTGATTCCTTGTTAAATTAATTGGTGGATCTATTAGTCTAATAAATCAATTCTCCATTGCTGAAATACTTCTAGTAGTAATATTGAATGTAGAAGGATTTTATATTTGTTTGATTTAGTCATTATTTGTTAATAAACATCACATTGTTTGCAATAATTATGTATAGCTTATCTTAATATTGTACACCAAAATAAATCAATAAGAGTTTTATGTAAAGTTATAATTGCAAAAAATGACTTCTAAGAAGTCCTTCATGAGCTTCAACAATAATAGAATTTGTGA
The DNA here is from genome assembly GCF_059467195.1 of Physcomitrium patens. Taxonomy (NCBI): domain Eukaryota; kingdom Viridiplantae; phylum Streptophyta; class Bryopsida; order Funariales; family Funariaceae; genus Physcomitrium; species Physcomitrium patens. The sequence goes on along the minus strand of NC_143427.1, from coordinate 5,260,276 downwards.
TAGGACTTGCTAAATAAACTCATTTTATTCTATGTGAACAAATTTTTATTAATTAATTTTCTTTTTCTAAATAAAAATATTGAATTTGTATTGTAATTTGTTGTCTGACATTAACTAAAGTAGTTGTAATAAGTCATCCATTCTTTAAAAATAAATAAAAGATATTTGTCAAACTATGAATATTAATGATTTTTGTACTTTTTTCAAATTAATTTGGATCATAAATAAATTTATGTCTAAAAAAGTATCTATTAAACCCATAGGTGCTTCCTCAATGGCTATTCTAAACAAATGATCTGCCATTACATGTTGACATTTTGATTTATAAACAATTTCAAAATCATATTCTTGTAATAGTAACAAATGTCTTGCTATTCTTCCTGAAAATATTGGTCTATTAATTAAATACAATAATGCTTGATGATAAATATAGTATAAAATAATTTTCCTATAAATAGTATCAATTTTTTTGACCTGAATAAACTATTGCCAATGCTTTTTTTGTGGTACTATAAATTTTTATAACTTAATTTAGTAATCAACTTGCATAATAAATTGATGAGTCTAATTTCCCAATAATATTTTGAACCAAAATACTATCAATTGCTTCATTTGAAGCATCACAATGTACATAGGGGTTTTATTCTAATATAGTGATTAAAATTAGAGTAGTTATTAATGTTATTTTTAAAACATCAAAAGCTTGTTGAAATTTGGCGGTCTGTACATACTTAATATTAGATTTTATTAAGTTTGTCAAAGGTTGTGATAAATTTATAAAATTATGTACAAATCTTTAGTAATAACTAGTGGAATCCATGAATTTATACATTCTTTTAAGATTCTTTGGTGGTAGTAAAGCAACTATAGCTTGTATCTTTATTAGATTCATAACTAGTCCTTCTTTGCAAACAATATGATTTAATAATACATTTGAAGTGACTACAAAGATGCATTTTTTTGAGTTAAGACTAATTCCATATTCTTGACATCTCTAAAGATATTTTTGTAGATGCTCTATATGTTTAATTTGAATTCTATACAAGTTAAAATCACCCAAATAAAACTTGCATGAAATTATTCAAATATTCTAAAAAAATATATATAATTGTCTTTGAAATGTGGCAAGTGTATTTTTCAATCCAAAAGGCATTACTCAATATGCAAATTATCTCCATTTTGTAATAAAAAAAGTTTTAAGCTAATCTTTTATAGCCATTGGAATTTGATTATAACCACTAAATCCATCTAATATTAAATAAAGTTCATGACCAGCTACTATTTCAAATATTTTATCAATAAAAAATAATGAAAAAAGATCTATTTTTGTGACTCTATTAAGTTTTCTATAATCAATAGAAATCTAAAGTTTTTAATTTTTTTTAGGAACAATAACTATTAAAGATAACCATTTTGTTTGATTGATGGGATAAATAAATCTTATCTTAAGTAATTTATCAGTTTCTTCCTTTAATTTTGCAGCATAAGTTGGATTCATATAATATCTTGCTTATTAAATTTGTCATGCATTGAATTCAAGTTCAATTCAATGCTCATAAATATGAACAGGCACATCTTTTAAATCTTCATAACTCTGTCTAAAAATATCTTTATATTCTTTTATTAATTTTATTAATTCCTCTTTATATCTCTCATTTTTTTTGCTTTTTTATCTTCATTGTTTTAGGTTGAGCTTTAGTTTTCAGATTCACTTCATTTACTTAGTCTTTCTCACTTATGATCCAACTATTGATAGATTTTTTCTTAACTGCCAATATTGTTGGGGTTGCATCTAATTCTCTTGCTTCTATTCTTGATTTATAAAAATGATCAAGATACTTTATTAATTTTTCCACTAATTCTATTGATTTATTATGTTTTTTCTTTATGTTTTTTCTTAGATTTAGTATCATTCTAAGATACTATTTCCATTAAATTACAATCATATTTTAACATTTCTTTTAGTCAAAATAATTCAATGTTAGCTACAAGATATAACAAAGGTATGGCTTGATAAAAAATTTATTCTTCTTCATTAATCAATCCTCCTTCTCAATCATAATATTCCAAATGTGTAAGATGTTTTGATGGTGGAAGATATAGAAATGTTTACATGCTTATTTTTTATTCTCTAATTTTTTTTAAAATGGTAAATATTTTTTAGTCCAATCTTATTTAGATCTTACTTTTTTAAACCATGATTGATCTACTAATATAGAATATCTTTGATTTTTTTCTATTTCTAGAACTATTACTTTAATATTATAAATAATTTTTTAAAATTATATTTATAAATCTTCAATGATTTCCATTGAAATTATTTTTTATTGATCAATCATTTATATTATAAAAGGTCCTAATCTAATCTAATTATAATCCAAATTTTTATACAATTTACTTATGATAATATTTACTCCTAAATATTCATCTAATAATATATCTTGTATAATTTGATTTTTAATTTTTACAATTATTATAAATATTTTTGTGTCATAATCTTGACTTTTAACATAAGCTTTTGATATACTTAGTTAAAAGTAATATTACTTTTAGGAAGAAATGCCTCCATAATCTTCTTTTTGCAATGTAGAACTAACTGTAATATTTATTCTATAGATATATTTATTTTTATCTATCAAAATATATTTTCTATTATTCATTCAATCTCTTCTTTTTTATTAATTATTTTTTTAGTATTTTTATAATACTTCTTTGACTTCTTTAAGTGAATTTGTTTCTAAAATTTATTTATTTATTTATTTTATAATTATTATACTTTTTTATTTACATCTTTGTATATCTTTTCTTTATTTGCTTATTATTGACAGACTTTTTCTTGTAATTTATTTAAGTTAATAAACTTGACTTGAGTCCTACTTCTATTTTTTCTTCTTTATTACTATTATTATTCCTTGATCTTTTATTTTCAATTCTATTTTTATCTCTTTGACCTTTGATTATTATATAAACATCCAAAATTATTATATTTGTGGCTACAATTAGTTTTTTTTGTACTTGTGCTTCTTTGAATTTTTTTTGATGTTTAAAGTATAGTTAATAATTCACTTTTATACATCCATTTTGATGCCAATAATAATACTTAGGATTATTATTCTTTCATGCTTGATTCACATAATCTCTTCTTAGTGAATTGATATTCCTATCTCTTTCATATCTTCTTTCATATCTTGGCTGTAAACTATCCTCATAATAATTAAGTCTATATATTTTTTTAAAAGGATATTTTTTTCTTCTATAATTATTATTTCTTATAGAATCTTTTTCCTATAATTTTTTTAATTTGGAGGTCTTTGACTTCTATCTTGATTAATAAATAAAAATTTTTCATAGCTTCTTTTTCTTTTCATATTATTTAATTACAAATTTTTTATCTCTATAATGTTAATTATAAATACAATCATTAGTTGATGCATGCATGTGTTATAATTTGTGCAAATTTTTAAGTGATACTTAAAAAAAAAAATACTCTTAATTATTGTATTTCCAACAAACAACATCTATCCTAAATTGCTTCAATCTAATAGTCAATTGAACCATCTATTCCTTAAATTTCCTTAAATTATTATTATTATTATTTCTCTTTTTTATTTGAATCTTCACTCAAATCTCTAAATTTTGTATCATAGGATTATTTTATTCCTATATATACTTAGTTCAACCTTCCTTGCTAACTATTAAGCTTCTTCTAATGTGTCTATTGATAATACAGCTACATATTTTCTTACTTCTCTTTTTACTCCATTTAAGAACCATGTCTTCTTAAATAGGTCATAGAGTTGAAGAATTTTTTTTATTAGCTATCTATATTACTCTTTCAAATAATTCTTCCATATCTTAACCATTTTTTTTATTTGAGATGTGAAAGACTATCAATAACTTTTCCATCACTCTTTTTTTTCCCAAAAACAATTAATATATGCATCTTTAAGTTCTTTCCAAGAAGTAAAGTATCTTATAAGATATCAAATATACCTTTCAAGTATCCATTTTTAAATGTTATTGAAAAAAGTGCCAACTTATCCTCATTTGCTATTTCTTTCTTAATTTGACAAATATTATTAAATTTCCTAATGCAAATGTCTAAATCTTTCTTATCCTTAAATTTGGATAATCCAACTTTGATGTATCTAATAGTTAGTATCATATTGGTTATTGCCCAATATTTTTTTATGGTTTTTAATACTTGTAATAAAGTTAGTAAGTTCCATTCAAGAATATTACTCATCTTTACTGAGTAAACTTTGTTGATTTTGTAAGTTTTATGAATTTAATTACTAAGGATAGTGACATATATTTAGCATGGTTGTCAAATGAATACTTAAGTTTTCACATCTTAAAAATTATAAAATATTCTTTCTATATTTTTACATAAGAATTATCCATGTACTTGTCTCAAATATTTTGAATTCTTATTTTTATCAAAATCAAGGTCATACAATTCAACTTTAAATTTATCTTCAATATATTTATCAATCATATCTTTGTCTTTTTCAACCTAGTCTTCAAAAAACTTATATTGAGAAACATATATATCTTTATGAACCTCATCTTGTCTTTGTCTTCTTTAACCCAGTCTTCAAAGCTCTTACTTTTTTCTGTAAAAAAAATATCTATATCTTCATGAATTTTATTCTACAATTCTTATAACTTAATAATAATAGATTAAAAGTGTGTAATGAAACGGAATAGAAGTATATCAAATATAATTTATTTATTATGATTTTCTTTTAATAATTATAAAATATATAGAAGTTTTTTCTTTAAAAAGGTAATATTAGTGTTTATTAATTTTTATTATCTACTTGTTTATTATCTATATTTCTAAGATAACTTGCTAAAGTATTTTTTTTATTTAAGCTCTTCTATAATATAATCTTTCTTTTCTTCTTTTACTATATAGTCATGTTACCACATGACATTAGATGCCTATCGCAAAGAACAACCTCAATTCTATATTAGCAACAAAATATGGTTATTTTGTTCTAATATTAAGATTATTCATTCCTATGGCAAGTTGGATTATTATAGACTTAGATGATTTTTTATAAGTGAATAGATTAATTTAATTATATATCAATTATACCTATTAAAATCTATGAAGATCCATCCCATGTTTTATATATCTTTCTTTTAGCCATATAAGATAGTGAATATTCTAAAAAAAAGATAAATGCCACCTTCTTTTATAGAAGTAAATAATAATCAAGAATTCAAGGTAGAAGAAGTCTTAGATTCAAGGTAGTGTTAATTTCAACTAAAATATCTTGTTCATTGGTATAGATATGATATTAATAAATGTACATAAAAGCCAAATAAGAATCTTATAAATGCATAAAATAAGATCAAAGTATTTCATCAATGACATCTATTAAATCAAGATTAAGGATAGAAATGTTTTGCAATAAAAGAACAAGGTTTAAAAAAGATTACATTCTACTTTCTATCTTTGTTTGTAGTTTTTGTATATTTGCGATGCTAAAGACATAGATACTAACAACTTATAGATTCAATTTGAGAGCTATGATTTGCTAACTTGTCAGAAGAGATATTACAATTGTCACAACTTTCAAGATGACATAGTAAAGATAAAGATCCTCAAGAATGACATATTCTTCTTTGAATAGATGGCAAGATATAATGAGTTTAGAATCACAACCTTGGAAAAAAACTCCCAATATTTGGTGATTTTAATGGAAGTAGGAACATTTCTTAATGATCTTACAAATATTTCATTTGAAAGAAGTTACAAAGGTTCAACAACAATCAAATATTAAGGTAGTCTTTTCACCTAGAAATGAGACATTATAGATGGCTAAGAAGACCTATCAATCACCTTTGAAAGAAATAAAGATTATAGTATGTCATAAATATAATTTATTGTATCTTAGTTATCTTTAATATGAGATTAGTGCTTCTCATGGAATACATTCCTAAAAGGATGTATAATATCAGAGACATATATATTTATTCTAATAATTAACTAGATAATAAAAATAAATAGAAATAAATTAAATTTTATAAATTTAATAATATCTTATAGAAAAGCTTATTAGAAGCTTTATAGACATGTATTTTACTTTAAATGTGTTTGAAGTTGATTAGTAGATTAAAAATTGAGCTATTAAGTTAGCGACATACTCATAGCTTGTGGTAGAAGTTAACCATGTGACTCACATATAAAAAAACTTATCTTACAAATTAGACACATGTCTTGCAAGTTGGACATGTATTAGAGGTTTCATAGAACATTGCTATATAGCTCTTAACTAGATAGTATATATAAAAGTAAAAGTAAAGCCATCTTTACTCTTGTTAATAATTTTCTTATTTCTAATTCTATTTCAAGAGACTCTAGTTTTTTTGGCATTGGTAATAGCTATTCTAATTCAATATTATACCATCTTTGAGTGACTATCTATTCTTTCTTGAGTAACATAAGAATGTGTTGACCTTTGATTCTTTAAAATTTATGTCTTTAATCATAAGTAGGCTCTCCAATCTCTAGAAGCTAAATAGTAGTATCAAACAATTGTTAAAGAATTAAACTCATATTAAGCTAATAAAAGTTAAAATTTTATTGAGCTTTTCTTTGACCATTGTTTAATTACTTGTTGTTGGATCTTCAAGTTCAGGATCAAATCCAATGGCCAAATTGATCAATTTAAAGCCCATCTTATTGCTTACAATTTCAATGAGGTTTTTAGTCTCAACTTCATTAAAACTTTTGCTCTTGTGGTTTGTATCCAATTGGTGTTCCTTATTCTTGCCATTATTACTAAATAGAATCTTTACATCCATCAAATGGATGTCAAAAATACATCATTCAATAGATTCTTTTATAAAGAAATTTATATAGAAGCCATATAAGGAGAAATCTCTCCACAACATGACATGGTCTATCAACTATACAAAACATTGTTTAAAATAAAACAATCTTCTTAAGAATAGTCTAAGGCCATCGATATATTTATAAGTTCTTTTAGATTTTTCAACTCAATAATAAATAAAAATATTTATTACCTTCAAAAGGCCCAGCCTTTGGAATCTTAATTTTCTATGTGGGCAACTATCACAGACATACTCATATAAGCTAGTAATTACATATACAAATAGGTGGAAGTAAGTAAAAATAGATAAAAGTAAGTTAATTCTATAATATTTAACATGGAAGCTTTCTAAAAGCTTCATAGACGCTGCTTTGACTTCATAGGTGTCTTTGATTGACTTTTTGGATTAGAAACATGGTCAATAAGTTGGCCATGTGCCACACATGTTGTTAGCTTGAAGATCAAGCTAACTATGTGGCCCACACGTAGAAAAACTTGCCTTGTAAGTCAAGGCATGTGTCCTACAAAGTCAACACATATTGGAGGTCTTATAGAATGTCACCACGTAGCCTTTAGTTAAATAGTATATATAGAGACAAGAGTGAAGTCTTCTTCACTCTTGTCAACTCATTTCTTGCTTTTAGTCTAGTTTTAAGGGTCTTTAGTTTTCTTGTCTTTTGGCAATAGCCATTCCAATTTCTCTTTCAATATACATACTTGTTTATTTATATTTTGTTACCTTTCTTTGAGTGAAGGCTCACTTGTCTGAATTGCTTTTTCATCGAGTTCTTGTCCTTGATAGATTGACAAGCATATACCTATAATATCAGAGCTTTGTCTAATCTTGATAAAGAGTGGATTATCCCTTTTTTTTTATAAGATATAAGCATATTAGAAGTTGCAGATTACCCTCTTCTAAATTGATATTGTCCTTAGTATTTTTTTTGTTCTCAAGTCCTCCCTTCTATTTGTCTTGAGTGATATTAGACATCTTTTCTTTTCTAAGTATTATCATGGCAGAACTTGTTGAAATGAAGAGTGCAATGGCACAAATGTAAGTGCAATTGAGAGAGTTAATGCTTGCGATGCATCAACTCAATTTACCACTACAAGGAGCAACAAGATTGGCAAGAAGTGAAGATATAGAAATAGTTGGAGCTGCTTCAACATCTGCACCAAACCATGTCCTTCTTCCTATGGTGGAACGCCCTTCCACTGTTAGAGAACCAAGAATTGCCCTATCCGAGAAGTTTGATGGCACCAGATCCAAGTTTCGAGGATTTATTAATCAAGTGTAACTTATGATTGAATTTCAACCCCAAAGCTATCCAACTCCAGGATCGCAAGTTAGATTCATTGGTATGCTTCTTTCAGGTTTAGTACTATCATAGTTTTCATCTTTTCTTGAACAACGAGATCCAATATTGGATAATTTAGAGGCTTTTCTAGCAAAGTTTCGATCCATGTATGGAGAACATGATGTAATTCGTGTTGCAACCAATAAGATTTATATTTTACGAGAAGAAAATCGATCAGAAATATTCTACGCTTCACAATTTTGACAACTTGTAACTGATATCAAGTGGGATGATGCTGCACTTATTAGCCAATTTCTCTATGGATTAGAATATGAGGTAAAAAAATTAATGCTCAACTTACTTGATCCTCAAACATTGAGTTAAGCAATAGACTTTGCTGTGAAGTGCGACAATCGCCTTTTTGAATTTCGAATTAAGAATCGTATAAGTCGACCTCAACATTACTATAATTCAATGGCAACACCAACACCTCTTCAACACATACATTTGGAAGTAGATGATATGCAAATTGATGCAGTACGTTTCAAACCTCTTACTAAGCAAGAAAAGACTCGTCATCATCAAAAAGAATTATATTTATATTCTGGAGAACCAAAGCACATTGCTCAACATTGTCCAAAAAAATGACGCAATCACAAAATGAAGAGTATGGCTGTAAAAGAAGACAATATGTCAGAAAACGAGTTTGTCTAGCTACAATAGGGATCGTGTGGCTAGAACCTTGCACAACATCTAGTAAAGGTCTTATTCTCTCCTTAGAATCCTCTCTTTTTTTTTACATTAAATGTTATTTTAGAACCTAAATATTACAAAGTCTCTGCCTTGTTAGATTCAGGAGCCTCGGCATGTTTTTTAGATGAAGAATTTACTAAAAGACATAGCATATCTTTAGTAAAGAAAACTAAACCTGTTCATGTAGAAGTCATAGATGATCGTCCATTGTCTTCTGGAGATATTACTCACGAAACTCTTCCTATAGAAGTAATAATCAATGGTCATAATAGCTTTGTAGTATTTAATATCATTAGATCTTCCTCTAATCTAGTCATTTTAGATTTATCGTGGTTAGAAAAATACAACCCTCAAATAGATTGGATTTCTCGAACTCTTGCTTTCTCTAAAAGTATAACTAACAGTGTAGTTAATCAAGTAGAGAGTCATAAGTCCAGTTTAATTAAACCCCTATTTATAGGTGTAGAAGCTTTCTTACATGCTATTATAAAAGAATCACCATATATTATTTATGCCACACCTCTTTCTACTGGTGGAAAGACTTCAAGTGGCATTCCAAGCCAATATCAAGAATTTCAAGATGTATTCGAAAAAAAGAATGCAGATATACTCCTGGAACATTGTCCCTATGATTGCTCAATTGACCTTCAAGAAGGAGTACAACTGCCATTCGGACCAATCTACAGTTTATCACAAAATGAATTGACTAAATTCAAGGAGTATATTGAAGAAAATCTAGCCAAGAATTTCATACGCCATTCTAAATCTCCGACAAGAGCTCCAATTCTATTTGTGAAGAAAAAAGATGGATCATTGTGGATGTGTGTTGATTATCGAGGACTCAACAAGATTACCATCAAGAACAGGTATCCACTGCCTTTAATATCTAGACTTCTTGATCAACTGAATCAAGCTAAGATCTATACAAAAATAGATCTCCGGGGAGCATACAATCTAGTACACATCAAAGAAGGAGATGAATGGAAGACTGTGTTTCGAACTAGGTATGGATATTTTGAATACAATGTCATGCCTTTTGGACTTACAAATGCACCAGCAACTTTTCAACATCTAATGAATGATGTTTTTCGAGAGTTTTTGGACGATTTTGTGGTCTGTTATTTAGACGACATCTTGATCTATTCTAAGAATCCAAAAGAATATAAACTTCATGTTCGTTGTGTGTTACAAAAATTAAGAGATGTAGGACTCTATGCCAAGATAGAAAAGTGTGTATTCCACATTACTCAAGTTGATTTCTTAGGTTACATCATTTCAAATGATGGACTTATGATGGATCCTAAGAAAGTTAAAACTATTATAGATTAAAAGATCCCTAAAACGATAAGAGATGTCCAATGCTTTTTGAGATTTGTCAACTACTATCAGATCTTCATCAAGGACTTCTTTCGAGTTGCAGTTCCACTTACATGTTTGACTTGTAAAGACAAACTCTAATGGAATCAAGAAGCAGAAGTTGCTTTTGAATCTTTGAAGACAGTGTTTGTTTCTGCACCAATCTTGTATCGTGTTGATTTTTTCAAAGCATTCTTTATGGAAACAGATGCATCGGACTTTGCTCTGGGTGCAGTTTTATCACAAATGGGAACAAATGACAAACTTCATCCAGTAGCCTTTCATTCAAAAAAATTCTCAACAGTAGAAATCGATTATGAGATCCACGACAAAGAACTTCTTGCAATTGTGGATTCTTTTCAAGAATGTTGTCATTATCTAGAAGGCGCTTCCAGTCCAGTCATCGTATATATGGATTATAAGAACCTCGAGTATTTTATGCCAACACGCGTATTAAATTGTCGTCAAGCTTGTTGGAGTGTGACTTTATGAAGATTCGAGTTCATCATCACTTATCGGCCAGGAAAACAACAAGGTTTGTCCAATGCCTTGTCCAAACGTTCTTATCTTACACCAAAAGAAGGAGATGCAGCTTTTGAGCAACAAAGAATGGTTCTCTTGAAGCCGAAGCAATTTCATCTTCGAGCAATAAAATCAACATTGACTGTTGATTTAAATTTTCTTAAATAAGTCCAATTAAGTATGTCTTTAGACCCTCTTGTTCATGATATCAAGAATAATTCTTCTAAATCTCATGATCTTTCTAAATTTGAATTCAAGAACAACCTACTCTATTTCGAAGGACGCCTATATGTTCCAGAAGGAGAAGCACGTTTACGTATTCTTTAAGCTCGTCACGACTTCCCAACAGCAGGACATTTTGGATATAATAAGACTTTGGAGTTGATATCTAAGAATTTTTAGTGGCCTCAAATGTGGAAGGTAGTCAAAGTTTTTGTACAATCATGTGATGTTTGCTCAAGATCAAAAACTCCTCGTCATCGACCTTTTGGACTTCTTCAGCCATTACCCATTCCAGAACAACCATGATCTTCTATTTCTATAGACTTCATCACGGATCTTCCAATCTCAGGTTCTTATGACTCTATATTTGTGATAATAGATCGTTTTACCAAGATGGCACATTTTGTACTATATACAAAATCTATCACAGGTGAAGAAACAACTAAGTTCTTTCTTGATAATATCTATCGCTATCATGGATTATCCAAGGATATTATATCAAATAGGGGAACTCAATTTATATCAAGATTTTGGCGGACTCTTTTCAAGATTCTTAAAGTGGATATAAAACTGTCTTCGACATTCCATCCTCAGACTGATGGATAAATGGAGCGTATTAATCAAGTTTTGGAGCAATATTTAAGATGTACCATTAATTACGAACAAGATGATTGGAGAACTGTTTTGCCATTGGCAGAGTTTGCTTACAATAACACGGTACATTCTTCTACAAAACAAACACCTTTCTTTACTAATTATGGTTATCATCCACGACTTGATACTTTTGACTTTTCAAAAGTTGATAATCCTACTGCGAAAGATTTGGCAATTCATTTATCAGAGCTACATACAACGATGAAGGGGTAGTTAAAAGAGGCTCAAGAACAACAAAAGATCAATGCGGATGTCTATCAAAAGGAACAACCACCATTCCACTTGGGTGATAAGGTATGGCTACTTCATCGCAATATCAAGACCACTCATCTTTGTGACAAGTTGGACTATCGAAGGCTGGGACCATTTTCTATTTCTGCACAAATCAATCCAGTTGCATATCGTTTACATCTACCAGAGTCAATGAAAATCCATTCAGTATTCCACGTGTCTCTTCTTGAACCATACAAGATAGTGGACATACCAAGAAGACAACAAGTTCCACCTCCTCCTATAGAAGTGGACAATAATGAAGAATTTGAAGTAGAAGAAGTCTTAGATTCAAGGCGGCACCAAAATAAATTGAAATATCTTGTCCAGTGGCATGGATATGATATTAGTGAACGTACATGGGAGCCAATAAAGAATCTTGCAAATGCAGCAAAGGCGGTGGAGGCTTTTCATCGAAGACATCCATCAAAATCAAGATGAAAACCTTCTTTGTAAATGAAACAACATCTAGGGAAGATAACATTCTACTTTCAATCCTTATTCGTAGCTTCTTTGTAGTTGTGAGGCTCAGGAGATGGAGAACCAACAACCAATGGATTCGACTCAAGAGCCTTCATTTGTTGACCTGTCGGATGAGACATTACGATTGTTACAACCTTCAAGACAACACAATCGAGATGAAGATCTTCAAGAATGACATGTTCTTCCTCGAATAGATGGCAAGATACAACGCGTTTGGTATCATGATTTGAGAAGGGACTCTTGATATTTGGTGATTTTGCTAGAGGTAGAAACAACTCTTGATGGTGTTCCAAATATTCTATTTGAAGGAAGTTATGAAGGCCTCAACAATGATCAAATAACTGGGTGGTCTTCCCGCCCTGGTATGGGATACTATCGATGGTTGAGAGGCCCTATCAATCATCTTTGAAGAGAACAAAGATCAGAGTATGTGGCAAATATAATTCGTCGCATCATAGATTTCCTCAACATATGATGACCGCTCCTTGTAGAACTTGTCCCTAGAAGGGGGAGTCATGTCACGAACATACTCATGTAAGCTAGTAATTACATATATAAATAGGTGGAAGTAAGTAAAAATAGGTAAAAGTAAGTTAATTCTATAGTATTTAATATGGAAGCTTTCTAGAAGCTTCATAGATGCTGCTTTGACTTCATAGGTGTCTTTAATTGACTTTTTGGATTAGAAACATGGTCAATAAGTTGGCCATGTGCCACACACGTTGTTAGCTTGAAGATCAAGCTAACTATGTGGCCCACACGTAGAAAAACTTGCCTTGTAAGTCAAGGCATGTGTCCTACAAAGTCAACACATATTGGAGGTCCTATAGAATGTCACCACGTAGCCCTTAGTTAAATAGTATATATAGAGACAAGAGTGAAGTCTTCTTCACTCTTGTCAACTCATTTCTTGCTTTTAGTCTAGTTTCAAGGGTCTTTAGTTTTCCTGTCTTTTGGCAATAGCCATTCCAATTTCTCTTTCAATATACATACTTGTTTATTTATATTTTGTTACCTTTCTTTGAGTGAAGGCTCACTTGTCTGAATTGCCTTTTCATCGAGTTCTTGTTCTTGACAGCAACACGTTAATTGAATGTAATAAATTTTTTCTTTTTCAACATATCAAAACTCAATTCCATAGTTATTTGTTGGTGTCTATGTTAGCAAAGCTCACTACTTGTTTATTCTCCAAATTACTCAAAATCTTCACCAAGTGTAACTCCATATCATCTAAATCCTAATATTTCATGCAAAAAGTCTTAGAATTTAGATTCTATAATGCTTGATCATTATCTATGTCCATTGCTTCCAACACCAAGTTCTTTGCTATTTATAATTCAACTGCCTCCTAAGCAAAAATATAATATGTTGACTTTTCTTATACAAACATAATCATATTTCTAAACTAGATATGATTTTGTATTTGTCTCAACTTATTGATCACAATTACTCTCTTAGTTCAAAACATGCATAATCTTAGATTAACTCACATTACATCATGTAAACATACATTTGAATATATTTGAGGCTCTTTTGGCTATTACAACAAATATTGCCAAATATCCAATTCTAAACTTTGACTGCTTGTTAGATTTGGCTAACAATGTTGACTAGGGCCAATCTACTTTTGGGTATTATTTTGTTCTCTCCCATGGTGACAAGTAATTTGGCCTCCTCGTGATAGAAAACCATTGTCTTGTCAAATACAAAGGTGGAATATATAGCCATGGCTATACCCGCCTTTGAGGTTTGATTTTGCCACTCAATCCATAATCTTTGCTAGGACCTTAATGCTCCATCACTAATCTTCCACAACAACCAATTTTTTCTTGCCCTCATTGGCACAACCAAGTTTCACAATTGCACCAAACACATTGTTGTGCAATACCATTTCATCAAACAACTTGTGGCACTTAACAAACTATCTTTTTAATACTATCTAATCACTACAATGCAATTGTAGTGTACTCTATCACATTGAACAGTCACACCACCCATGTTAAGGAGTTGCAACCTCTGTGATTGACTAAATATATTTTGGAAAAACCCAAGGTTAATTAATAAGAAAAATGTAATCAAGTACATGGTTACTAATCTAATTCTAATAATAGGTTCACAAGGGTTACTAATATGATTCTAATAGTAGGCTCACAAGGACAGCAGTGGTCAACATTCCAAAGTCTCGGGTAGTCGTCAGCAAGATTTTTCAGAACTTGGTCGTCGATGTTCACAATAGAGTGTGTGCATGGTAATACACACCCATCTCCCATTCCCAGATACAATCGTTTCGTTAGTTTCCCTGGACTTTTATCAGATCGAACTTATTATATGATTCCAGATCAGGTTTCTATTTATTTGTTATTTATTGTAGTTTTGATAAGTAAATTTGTTAGAAACTTTGTGAATTCGGAGGCTATCTAGAATAGGACTTTTGTGAAAGAGCAATGGGATTGAACCGTCAAACAGTGTAGACAGCATCGTGGAGTTGCCGCCTCAAATTCTGGCAATGCAAGATGAAGCAGGGTTGAATCAAGTGTACTTATTTCAATCCTGCACGCGGATGGCGTTTGATCAGATTCATGCGCATGACATTTTAGGCTTAATCCTCACCTCGGTATTGCAATTACGTCTAGGGACGACAATTTCCGATCCGGAAAGTACTGTATTTTTTTAGTCAATGGTATCGAACAAGAATGCTTTCCTCACTTCTAGAACAAATTGTCGTCAGGTTCCCAACTTCTCAAATTATCCTCCAAATGGGAATGTGGGTCGAGAATGGCTAGCGATGGAGAGACATTATTAGTTTATGTCATCTCTATCTCCTCCCAGTTTCTCTTTAATTTTTGTATTTTCTAATATCTAGTTACAGAGACGGAAAAGCATGTGGAAAGATTCTTACCAGGAGTCATGTAGGGGTTAGAAGTGATCGGACCGCTACTCGATAAGAATCAGGGATACGGTTCACAGAATTGATGTGCTCGAGGTCTTTCTGAATTCTTCACGTCATGGCACTGTAACTGCTCACATCTATCGCCGTTCTATGCATATCATGCACCTGTAATTCGGTCATCGTGTGGGAGGATGAAGAATCCATAAAAAGTGAATCTTGAGATGTGGGTGCTGATGGAGGGGAACATAGCACGTCGGAAGAAAACAAAAAATGGCTTTCAACGTTCACGAAATCTCAGAAGTCGATTATTGCATGGGATGAATTCGGCGACAATGAGGGAATTGTAAAGGGTGAGCTCGATCCGAGCTTGTAGAGCTTTGTTCTGCAGCACAAGGTCAAAGTAGAGGGACCAGCACAAGGTCAGCGCTTGCGTTCTTCTGTTGATTGTAATGAAATTCTCATTGATAGAGTGTGATGGATGGTTGTCAAATTTTGATCAAAAGTTTTTTGTGAGTGTGATTACAGTGTTGGAATAATGTAGTAGAGTTTAGACTGCACTCATAACGAATTGTTAGCTTAGAATGAACAAAGAAAACGTGAAAAATAGAATGAAAAGAAAAGTATTTTATTAGGATTTTAAGGTGAATTCACGAGCATTACTGATGCTGGGAGGGAGGGAGGGAGAGAGGGAGAGAGAAGCAAGGGTACACCAATATGCAATTCTTTTTAATGAAAGAAATCTCAAATTTGATGTTAAATCAAGTTGATGAACAAGTCTTTAAGAACAATTCGGATTTTTGCACCAATGCAAAAGATTATAGGTGAGATTTTTGTTTTATTTTATTTTATTTTTTTATATAGAAATTATGTTAGGTTTCTATTGAAGATAGATCCACAAGTAGTAGAGGTAGACAAAGTGAAAGCAAGAGTAAATATAGTGATTTTGAAAAACAACGTAATGATTGTGTGTTTTATTGGAAGTAAATTTCATCCAAAACTTGGCAAAGGATAGTTTTGTTGTAAAGTTGAGTAAATTGAGAAATATTGTAGGAAAAAGGATCATACTTGAAAGAAACTTAGCAAAGGATATCATAATTTAAAAATATTTGTAATTCATGTTAAATAATTTATATTAATTTAATATTATACAATATTTTGTTAAAAAAATTTATAATTCAACATTAAAATTCTAAATTTGATCCAAATAGATTACAAAACTTTAACATATTAAAAAGCATCAAATTTGAAAAAATCTCTACTTAAATTATACTAAAAGAGTTTTTTAAGGAATTATAAAAAATGACTCTATAAGTAGTAGTCTATTTAGAAAAGATTTTAGAAACGATTTAAAAAAGTGATGAAAAAATTAATCTAAGATTCAATTCAACATTTTAATCAAGTAAAAATTATAGATTGAAAGTAATTGTTACTAATCTAATTACCTATAAACAAAAAGAATTTTTGATTAAAAATAAAAATTTATCTATTTAATATTGATTTTGTCTAATTATTAATTGTAACGTCAAAGATTGCAAGGTTTTGACAAGAATTAAGTAAAATTATGGATTAATTTAATTAAGATATAATAAATTATCTATTAATTATAATAGCTAATAAAAATAAAAACAAATGAAATTAAAGAGATAAGAAATAATACTATAGAAGTCATGAATATATAAATAGAAATTGTGCAAAAGAGATTATTTATTATTTCACATGAGGTTATGAAAAAACTCTAAGATAGTCAAAAAGAACTTATAGTAATATACAAAAGATAGTCGCATCAAAGATCAAACAACACATAACATGTGTTATATAAAAATTTGCATGTAAAAATAGCTCTCTACCAAATTGTTATACTAACAATTTACAAATGAATTATTAACTATGCTTTAAACATCAAAAGAAGTCAGAGAAGCACAAGCACAAAGAAAACCAATTGTAGCCACAAATGTAATAATTTTGGAAGTTTATATAATGTAATATAGCTCTCTACTAAAAACATTAATAGATAATATAGAAACATTTCTAAATAATTGTACAATATAGATTATTTTTATTAATTCTTTTATGATTTAATAGATGTGGTTAATATTTATGAATATAAGAAATATACAAAAATTAAAAAATTAAAAATATGCATGCTTTGGATGGACATATAAAGTTTATCAACTCAAGGCCCAACTTCAAAATTTATAAGAGATTCAACAAATAAAGATCATTTTTCTTACAAAGTCATTAGAGGCCTTATAGTACTTGTATAGAAAGATAGAAAAAGGGTAAACCATAGAAATGAAAGACCTATTATATTATTAAATACTTCATAAAAAACATATAAAATTATATTACAAAAAAGATATTTAGTTGGTTTTAATAGAAATTATCCATCTTAACCATAATAATTTTTTTATTTAGAATTTATTTTGTATGATATTTTTACATTACAAAAAAATTAATTAGACTTAAATCTTTAAATAATCACTATTATTTTTGAAATTAATTTGTTTTAAAGCCTATGATAACATGTCTTAGATTTTTTTAATCTAAAGCTATGATAAAGTCAGGTCTTAACCAAAATTAAGGCACATGATTCTATTAGTATTCAAAGATGTTTAAGTATTTTTTCATTAAATGAAGCCATTAATAAAAACATATTTGTTGAAAAGAGATTTTCTATTGGCATATTAAGTTTTTATTGTGGTTAAAAAATTCTAAATATTTTTATTTAGATAGTAATACAAAATGAAACCACCTATTAAGTCACTTTATTTGATACCATAGGTCAGTAAAATCTTAGTTACTATGTAATTTTAAAAAAATAAATCGTAAAAGAAAAAAAAAATTAAGTTGCCATTTTCAGGAGAATTTCATAAGACTTTTGTCTTGCATTTGAATTTAAAATAAATTGGTATAAATCATTTTATATTAATGAAATAAAAAATAAAATAAAATAAAAACTCAGGACTTAAACAAATTAATAAATTTTGGTATATTTGGGCTTTTATTAGCAAGATGAGTATATTTATAAGAACCTTTTTTATTCTAATGTTTCTAAATTATAATGTTAATATAAATATAAATTATATTTTATTATATTAATGATATAAATTTTTGAAACCAACAAGATAATAAAGACATTGTCTTCGTAAACCACCACCTTAAGTTCATTCTTTGCATGTAGAAAAACTGTGTTTCTTTAAAACCTAAAACTTAATATATGATAATTGATTGATCTAATATAAGCAAGATTATGTAAAAAAATTACTTTTAGATACCAAAATCATGCATGGTTCTTACATGGTGCACTCAATGGTTTATTTTCTATACTCTAGTGTCTTACATGCCATATTCTAATATCTAGGAAAAAATTAGCATAATAATTTTTACCATAAACTCAAATAATACGTATTTTTAATATAGTTTATTTTAAGTATTAATCAAAACAAATTCCTAAATATTACAACGTCTTTGGCATTAAAAATGTTACTTTTCAAAATTTTCTTTAAATGCAAAAATTCTATCTCTATTAATGTGAAGTCTTTGTCAAGTTATGAGATTTCAAATTTAACTCACTTAAAACTTCACATAATATATACATAACCTCTTAGTCAATAGGGAAGCTTGCTAATGTTTCTAAGGTTTATTTTAAATCTAGTTTATATGGTAGATTTCTTGAATTTAAATTCTTAATTTTCAGTATTTAGATTTTTTTTAAATCATTAGTTTTTGAATATAACTTGGCATAATTAAAAGCTTATTTGGCATGATCAAAAAATAAGTTTATTTGATAGAATTGGTGACATATAACAATGTATTAGTTTAAGTCACTCGTTTTTTTGTTGATAGGTTTTTTATTTTTATTTTTATTTTACTTCAGTACCTTTATTTAACGTCTCCAATGCAAATTTTCCTAAATAAATTAGAAATTTATAATTTATATCATTAATATCATAGTCATTAAATAATGTTTCTTTAATACTTAAGGAACTAATTGCATACGTACTAATAGCAGAAGTAGCAGAATCCCAAGTCAAAATTGACTTATAATTTGAAATGAACTTTAGTTGCATTTAGCTGCTTAAAAATCCACTTCGACAGTCACATTAGAAGGAGCTCATTTATCAGACACCGTGATGAAGCTACATCTCAAGACGGCGAATACATCTCCGACACTGATCCAAGTGGCAAAAATTGTGAAAGGATCTGCCTCGAACTCGATTTATGTGCAGAAACGGAAGAAATGAGACCATGTGCCTCTTGTGAGGTTTCCATGTAAGATTTGAGTGGGTACATCCTGCAAAATGAGGACTTGAAACCTAACCCAGTATGAATATATATACATACATATATACACACACAAACATATATGATCCATAACAGTCTTCTGAACAGTTGATCACCACTGCACATCATTTGAACGACAGTTTTTAGAGCTTGGAGTTTTTACTAATCCGTCGGTGGATCCATGAACTCCGTTGTGGATCAGTTCAGCCCACCGACGATCCAAAGGGTCATACACTAGACAGTCACCGACCTCATGCAGTCAACTGACTCAGACTTCAGTTCCGTTTTTCACTGGGAAGTTCAGAATTTATGGCGCAGCAGTTCAACTTGCATAAATCGACGTCCTGGGGTTTCGAAGGCAGCCAGGCTGTTGCAGAATATGCTCACGCCAGCCTTTGTCACTAGGATGCACTGTTCGATAGCAGAGTGGACACCTTAAAAGTTTGTGTTGTTTACTCATCTTACAGTCCTTGCTCTTGTGATGCGCTGCGAGTCGCAGCTCTGGAATAGCTAGGTAGCACTTTTGACATTCAACATACCTGTAGCACACGTTTGAAGGACGAGATTTTCTTATGCCACTGAATGAAAGCTGAGTACTGGTGAAGAATTTGAGACAAAAGGTAATAGATTTCGAGGGACAAAATTGATCTTACAACGGACTTCCTCTTAGCCAAACTCAGGACGAGAAGGAGTTAAATAAGTGATATTCTTACCTCCTTCCTGACACGCACTCAAACAAGTAGTGATCCTTCAATGATGATATCTCAACAATCTGCCCGCAACTACTGCAGCTTGCAAGCATGGGACACTGCTCACAAAAGTGGAGATCCAAGTTATCGCCTTCCTTGAAACGAGCGTCCTGTTTGCCACAGAACAAGCACGAGTCCACATTTTCGTCTTTGTCCACGGAAGAATTGTCTGCATTCTGTGCATTCTGTGTCAGGGTCGAATTAATCACATTAATGAGCTTTTCCACATTGCGGTAGACAATCTGTAAGATAGTTACTGTTGTCCTCAAAATTGAAAGTACTAGGGGCAAATATGCGATTTACCTGGGTGTCAGGGGAAGCCACCTCATCTGATGAGTGAGTTTGCACTGAGTGATAATCATATGCAGCTTCCGATTCCGTCAAATCTTCATTTACTTCAACCAACAATGCGTTTTTTTGGATGTGCTCCCACTTAGTTTCCTGCAGCCAACCAGAAGACTCCAAGGTCAACACTTCAACGTGCTAGATTTTTACTTATCTTCGTCTCTTTCGAGTGATTTCCATATCCTTGGATTCGCACAAGCAAACATTTGAAGACCATCACATTTTTAGAAGCGGCTCAAGACGTGAAAAACCTTCGTGTATGAATTGGCATGGTAGTAGTCTGGTGATCCTTTTAAAGGAAACTCCCTCGAAGTTATCGGAGTCTCAGGCTCTTCAATTTTCTGCTCCAGCTGCCCCGACTGCTCTGCCATCACAGAAAAGCAAAGAAACTGTAAATTTCTACATGAAAGAGTATCAATTCAGACATTCTTCAGAACTCAAATGATGGAAAAAGGAACAAAATATGGTTCGAAAGCTTTTAGACCAAGAAATCAGGTTAAGAACAAAATCAAGCTGCCACCTACCAGCGCAGATATGATTGCAGAACCTTTTGACATGCTGGCAGAGGCAGTGGGTTTATTCCCCTTATCACCAGATTCGAGTTCCTCAATATGATCCTGAATCATAGGTCGGAGTCCACCACTACTAGGTCCAGCACTCTGGGACTTTCCAGGCTCGTCTGGGGTAAATGATCTATCTTTTCCTTCCTCGTTCTTGAATTCGCAGACCACTTTCTCAAAATTGGATGTTAAAATCTGTAAAATAGTCATGCCTTGAACGTTTCAGGTAACTACTTTGTCTACTCCCGTTACTAGAATTTTCCTCAATGATCTCGAAAGTGCATCAAACAGATTCACTCATCAAACTTTCTATTTAGCGGTCAAGAAAATCCCGATGGAGCAAAGCACACCTCTTTAATCAGAGGCTTGATGCCCTTGAGGTACTTGTCCACAGAAGGCCCTATAGATCTGTAGACCTCCGTCGTCACCTTGATTGCCTGGTTTCTAACTTCCCCATTCGGGTTGTTGAAGGCTTGGATGACAAAATTCATGAGAGCATCCGAAGGAAAGCCAGTCCCATTAGGAGGTTGTATTCCATAGAGGGGTACGGCATGTTGAAGCAGTTGCAACCGGCCCAAAACTGGCCTCCAATTGGCCTATTTAGGAAATTTATTCCAAAACTAAATTCCGGAATTCATGATATGAATTGTTTTGGATGCAAGTGGAAGATAAGACAGACATGGTTGACCCCTATACCTCCAAGTTTCTTTGTGAAGTCTTTCTAATTGTTACTAATACTCATAAAGAATATCACACACATTTAAAAACCATCAACAAATCACAGCCGTGTGATATAATTTCCATGTGCCTTCACGACTAAAATGTCCTCTCCCATTTTAACTCAACGTCTGGTTCCTGTAAAACTATACAAGTTAAACAGATAATGGAAAAGGAAATAAGAATGACCTGATTTTTCGGCAGTTTGAGCAGAGGCCCAGAGAGCACCATGATTCCTATTTCCTTTCTGGATGCGAGAAACATCAGTGTCTCGAAGGATCCTTCCTTCGTCCGAGCATTGAGGTCCCCGAGTTTCTCAAGAAGAATAACTGTAAATCCACTTGATGCAATGTGTAGGTCTCGATGTGGGACTGTCGATGTGTAAGTTGTTATGACGGCGCGTAAAAGCTGCACATTGCAAGCAGTGATAAGCAACACACGAGAAAACTTCGACGGAGTCGAGAATTATAGGAAAAGAAACAGTAAAGTGCAATTCTCGGTAGAAAATAGTATTTGGAAATTCTTATATACAGGTCACTAGTAGGCTAATGTTCGATTAACTACCACAAGCATGGGCAGGGTTCTGACCTGCAGAGACGTGTTGAATACATTAGCAACTCTGTCATTGAGTGTCCGAAGTAGGACTTTGTTCATCATTCTAAACAAAAACATTTCAAGCCATCGTCATTTCATATCACATTCTCTTGTCAATTCGTCGTGCGCACTTATAACTAGAAATTTTTGGCTCGCGGTAGGTCTCAACATACCCTCATTCTATCTTATCTTACTCACAGGAATGTATCCTCTTCCATTACTATTTCAAGTTCCTTTAGGTCTCTGATCTTTGCTTGGATGTTCCCAAATCAGTCTAGGTTGAGTAGAAAGTGCCAACCAGCCTCAGATAACTCTTATAATGGCCTCTACGGACCTAAAACTGTGATGTTTTCACAGCTCGCGCAGGAGATCAACGAGACTCTAGAACGATTCTGAAATGAACGACATACTTTAACTTGCTTCTTCAACCATAGAAATTTGACCCAAAAAAAACTATCGCTTCCATACTAATAATCCGATCTGGAGTGCGCAACTTTTAGCTGCAATCAGATCAAACGTACCTGAAGGAAGGGCCAGGTTCCTCCAACAATTTATTTGCGGACACTTCATCAATAAGAAACTGAAGAGCTTTATCTCGCAATTGCCAATGCTTGCTGAACAAGCATTCCACATGGTGAAAGTCCATGACAGATAATAAAGGTCCAGCTTCCATTTTCACGTTGTCTGCTAGTGGTTCTGGTACTAACTCATTCCCAGTAGCTGTAACAGAGCTCGGAACGTCTCCATTGTGAACAGGCAATGTTTGCTCTTGAACCATCAGCGTCGTATTTGCCTCATGGTACTGTTGAGATTCAGGTGTTGAGCTGAACAAGCCCTCAGAGTTATGATCAGCATTTGAATCCACGGAAACCCTTGGTGTTGTACTTGGGCAAGCGCATAAAACAGACTCCTCCTGCATTGGTGAGGTTGGCAATAGTGACGGATGTGGTGGCATTTCAGGTTGGTATTGAGTTCCAGTGGTTGTAGTAGTGGTCGCAGGTTCATGGTTACTAGAATTGAGCAATCCTGTTGGAGAGGTGGCCAGGTGTAGCTTCAGTGGCGCCAAACGTGGCGTGAATGAAGCCTCATTGAAGTTGGACGTCGATACTAGCGAGGATGTTAACAGCGATGGACTTGTAGCAACAGGTAACTCCTGCTGTAGGTGAGTGAGAACATTCGCTGAAAGATCAGCCGGAGGGGTTGTATTAGTAGCACAAAATGTTGATGACGACATTGACGAAGCGATTAGCTTTGCAGATGTAGGTACTGATTGTCGCATATCTGATGATGCAACGTTAACTCCCGGCAAGTATTTATCTGAAAATCCGTTTTCATTTGTTCCACATATCAGAGGAGTTGGTGAACAACTGATCACATTCTGCAGCTTCATCAAAGGTGGCAAAGTGCGGGAGGATATCGCTCGTAGAGCTGATGATATGATTCCAGCGCACAATGGAGGAGTCAATCACAACACCGACCAGAATAGGAATTAATTAACGAAGGGCTAGAGTTTTGAAAGTATGAACATTCAAAAATAGAATTCGCAAGTGTATAGTAACTTTTTTTTTCTCAGGGAATTTAAGCAAGTAAGATTACCTTGACTCACAGTAGGCGGAGGAGAAATCTCTGAGGTATTGAGGATGCTGTGGTCCTGATACCATGGAAGGATCTCCGGAATAACTTCTTTTGGCTTTTCATTTGACAGGACTGAGGAGGTTGAGATCACTTCAAAATCCCTTTCTTCTGCCCAGCACAAGAAGTCACAAGATTAATGAGAAACCTGTACTATACATAGTACATCCCATTATGACTTCAAAAGAAATCTGGGGTAAATCTCATAAAAAGGAGATAAATTACAGCAAACTTCATCCTAGAGTGTTGTT
This sequence comes from Physcomitrium patens, assembly GCF_059467195.1. NCBI lineage: Eukaryota > Viridiplantae > Streptophyta > Bryopsida > Funariales > Funariaceae > Physcomitrium > Physcomitrium patens. The sequence continues at coordinate 5,235,848 of NC_143427.1, read as the reverse complement.
ATATATCATTCATGACATTCAAAAGAAATATGTCAGGAGGTATAAAACTTACGAATCTTAAAAGAAGAATAAGCAGGTTTGAAATCTAATATCCCATCGCAGGATGCCAAATTTTCATGATCTTCAAGACGTCTGTTTAGTTTGACGGCATTGTTCAAATCTTTCACTGTTTGCATCCATATTTCTTTCGTCTCCTAAAAGCATCAGACAGTTTCAACATTGTATAAATTTGAATTTGATTGCGTAGATGAGTTTCAATTTGTCGTTGCGAATCCTTGATTGACAAAGCAGTAACGGAATCTGCATAAGGTTGTCCATAACTGAGGCATTGACAGCTGGAAATTATGGTCTTTTAGCTGGGATGCATTCCGAAACTCACCTCACACGACGATCGTTCTTGCAAGTTGTCTGGTAATTTTGTGGCAATCCCGCTCTCTAACCTGTGAAAGGCATATCTAATATGATTTGCTATACACCTGGCGCCCTTTAAATGGCTTCCTTCAACATCAGGACCCTTAATACAATATCATAGCAGCTGCCGATACAAATTCCCTTCGTATAAATACATATGTAAAATCTTGTAAATGACTCATAGATGAGAACCTGTCTGAAAATTTAGGTCTGACTATATGTTCATGATCAAGTAAACCCTCATCGCGTTGCAACCGTTCCATTTCCATCTACTCACAACAACACACGAAACGCTACAGCTAGATTTTTGATACAAGCATATCTTACACAGAACGAGGATCGCAATGACGCTAACATAAAAACTAACCAAATAAAGAACAGATATATCTCAGCTCTTCTAAAAAGTACCCAAGCAAAAGAGAACCCAGAACTTCTTCAAGCTCCTGAGTGCAGGAGCCATGTTAAAGTTCAAGTGCATACAAAGTTACGTAAAATATACCATGTAAGATTTTAAGTAGGAATGAGAAATACACTTATGTAATAGTCCGAAATTGCGGTGCAAATCTGGAGATTAAGTATAACTAGAAAAAGCTTACCTTGCAGAGCTTTGCAGTGTCATAGTCCTCCACTTCAACGGCTGCAAACTTCCGACGCTCAAACTGCTTCAGTTTCTTTCCCAGCTCTTTCAACTTCTCAATCAATTTCTGCAGGTTTTTCCGAACGGTATGCTGAAAAAGTCTTCTAAAAAGCTTACGATCAAGCACGCAGACAAATGTTTATAACCATATATGTCGTAGAGCGAGGCGATTGGTCCGTAAAGTGGACGAAGCGAAACTTCTACCTTCAAACGCTTGGCTTCGTCATAGTCTTCATTTCCAACTGCGGCGACTTTATCTTGAAACAACTGGCGGAAACCAATTGGCATAAATGCACAATTCAGGGGCAGTCAAGCCACAAATACATACTGATTAACCTCAAAAGCATTACTAAAGAATTCTCAAGTTAGTGAGCAAAAGCTGATGTACTGATTACAAAAACTAGAATATGACAAACTAAAGCTACAGTGTGGGGAGAGTGTTATATAGACTGACTGCACCTGACGAAGACGAGCTCCTGAGGCAATATCCACTTCAGCAAAGTCAAAAGCAACTGCTTTTGAACTTGGAGCCGAAACTCTGGTATCCATCCCCTTCGTGCGTGCAACCTGAATGCTGGATACATACTTACTGCCTTTCATAAAAAGGTTGATTTTTCTGCGATTGCCATCTTCAAGTTTACAACGTCCATGCAAAACCCTATGACCTAAGATAATCGTTTATTTCTTAATAAGCATTACAAGAAGTAACTTGAGGAACAAATTGATGAATGAGACCATACGTGGATATGAGAGAAGACTTTGTAACTTCATGCTGGTTGAAATACTCGCCCTGCTGACCTCCAAGATGTTCACCCGTAATGATGACGGCCATTAAACCCACCTGCAGAACCCCCAAAAACCTTCCGCATATAGGATGATTAGATTTTATTGATGATCAGTCATGAGCAAAGTTGAAGAATCTATCACTGTGCCTCAGCCCATAACGCTTCCATGCTAATTGGTAGCATACACAAGAAAATGAATCAAGGTTGTTTCAAGGTAAACTTTGCTGGAAACAAGGAGCCGTACTATATTTTACTCGTTCAAGGGAATGAAGAGTACCTGATTGAAGATATTCAATTTATTGGTGTAGCAGTTGTGTAGAAGTAATCTTATGGTTGCTGCTGAAGAGTCCACATAAACGCTCTTAAGTTCTCTTGCCTGATGGTTGCTTCGATCATTTGGATCTAATGAGAAGTATCTGAAAGTCACTCACAAAATGTCAGAGCTGTAGAAGAGCGAAGACAAACAAAGATTATATTGGTGATTGGCCAAACATGTAATCACTTAGTTTATAGCAGACGTGTTTACCCAAGGCGCTTCATCTGCCCAACTGTGTCGCTACTGTGAACATGTGGATTAATCATGCTCACAAAGATCTCCACTTTAGAGGGGATCTGCATGCTCGTTGCAATCCAAATAATTTTAAACCCTGTAGAAAGCAGTTTATGTAACCCAAATAATTTACCATCTTTTTATGCAACAGCATTTGCAGACCAAGCTATGCGCGTAAAAAGTAATCAGAGCTCCGAATTTCCATTTCTGGACGAAGTTACCATAAATTCGTGACAGAGCAACTGCATGTTAATGATTCGTGATGGATGCTGCAACTCCAATACTATTTCTTGAGGGAATAAGCAGAATCTGCAACAAAATGGGCATTTCAAAATGTAACGCATGCCAGAAAATAGAATTAGGTGTAGGAAATCCAGGTCCAGCACTGGTATGAATTTATGGTTGCTAAGATCCACGCAAAGAAGAGGATCGCCTTGCGTTGAGAAAGAAAAAACTTGCTCTTCACCATGAATTTGTAACGAAATAAATTAAAATTCCCATAAATTGGTGTGAAGGCGAAAAATATGAATTTGTAGAAGAAGAGGGCCTGGGTGACACACCTTGAGCTTTGCCAACCTCGACCTAACGCATCATTGTTCAGCTCACTTACAGGGAAGTCTTCATCCTGGGTCATGGCGTTTGGGGGAGCTCAGAGTGTCAAAATAGAACAACTACAAGGAGGTTAGAGTTAAATAAATTGCCTGAATTTGTAACCCATTATGAACAACGATGTTTCATTTCTCTGCATATGGACCACAAATTCCGTTTGCCGATTCAAGAACCCTACATCTCTCATGTAACGGAACAAAAAAACCCCAAACGAAAAAAAATCTTTTGTAGCGAGAGCATACCTGGCTGGAGCATGAGACCACTGCAAAGGGGATGGCCTTGGCGCTTGCAGGATTACTGCTTCTATCTTCATACACACACTCACTGGCCACTTCCTGGCGCACAAAACCAGGCTTCAGGTCGCTGCTCATGATGACTAACCGATCCAATCTTCTCGTTCCTCAGTCCGCTTGAGACAGAGCACATGAAGAGTTTCTACATTTGCAACCGACTTACTCCACAAACTTGTGCTCAATTCGAATACTGACTCGCCATCAAGGTCTCGAACATGAACACTGGAAAACAACCACACTACGAGTGTGAGTCCCACGCACTGTAAAGCAGCAAGATGCACCATCACTCAAACTGATCAAGAATCTGCTCATTGCAACGTTCATGTCGAGCATAACTGATGTTGCCGATTTGGGGCAAACAAGCAACATGACCCCAAATTCTTCGCATAGCAAACTGCAAAATTGACAGAACAAAAAAGACGTACAAAGTATGTGCTTGGGTGGGAGCATGTCATGGACTGGAGCTTGCTTGGCAGCATGTCATGGTTGCTAAACCATCACAACTGATTCTTGCATGTCAGTTGGCAATGTGAGCAACGGCCCTCCACCTGTGCCACCGTCATCTCTGTCTGTCTGGTTCAGTTCTGAACAATGGTCTTGTGATGGATTCCATAGTTTTTGATCAGATAAGTGGGACAGTGTCTGTTAGTTTCATTGCTCCCAAAAGTACCCATTCCCTTCCAGAACCCACATTTTCCTTCTCCTCCGACATGTTGATGTGGTGTATCACTCCTCAAAAGGAAGTTGTGATAGTGGCACATTTCCACTTTGTAGCAAGAGAGACTCATTTGTATCCTTTTCGCCTCTTGGCCCCTCTTGTGTTTTGGTAGATAGATAGATAGATACACAAATACATAGAAAGATATTAATATGTATACTTAAATATATCAGTGGAAATATGCACACAAACACATAGAAAGTTATTAATGTGTATACTTAAATTTATAAATGGAAATATGCACACAAATAAGAGCTAATAAATTATTATGATTTCTAAATGAATATTCTTTAATATATGTAGATATGAATGAGTGTACATTTGCAAAAATGTATGGTTAAGTTATATTAGTTTTTGTGAATATTTAATAATATTACTTATTTCTTCTAAATTTGTATATAAATTTATTATTTAAGTAAGATTTTAAGATATGTTAGTAATAGTATTTTATTTTTATTATTATTTGAATAAATAACTTCAATGCCTTTTAGATACGTACATCAAGATAGAGTTACATAGAATTGATAATGGATAAGCATTGAGGTTTAAAGGTATATACTTTTATTTTGCAATTATTGGCTTTGAGATGTATTAGTGGTCTTAGCATGTGGTTGTTTTACTAGGAACGGCCATTGCTGAAATTTAAACAATAATATTTTTGAAAGAAAATTTGATTTTCTTCTGTAGTATGTTGTTTGTAATCTTGTTATAATAATATAATTTGTAAGATTTATAACAACCAAACAAGAACCATTGCAAATACCTTGACCTGTAGTAATATTTCTTCAGAATGTGATGTAGCATCTAATGTTGAATTCCAATTTTATTGGAGGTATTCTATTAAACTTTACTATGGTATTGTATTTAGTATACATTTCAATTATACACTGTATATTCTATAATGATTATATCTATACTAAAATAAGATTTCAATTTTAAAAAAATATATTTAAATAACTTACTTATTGATAGCAACAATATTATCATTTTAAGCTAATATTGTTAATTACTTACATACTTATATATATATATATATATATATATATACATAAGTATATATATATATACATTTTATATACATGCATGTTTTTTAACTTTTACTCCAACATAAATGGCTTCAACCAAAGCTTCTAAAGAGAGATTCTTATTTCATCAACATTATATATTTTCTAATAATTTGTCTATACTTAAATCATATTTATCTATAATTAGAAAATTTTAAAATCATCATGAATAATACAAGATTTAAATTGTAATCCACTATATATATATATATATATATATATATATACTACTAATTTAGCTTGTAGGATGCTTTGCAAATTATTGAATTTTGTTTTGTTTGAACATGTGATTATATAATAATAGTTTTAAAATTATATTTCTTGATGCATTGACAAAGTAATAATCATTAAAGACAAGCACCTATACTTTCATCTTACCTTATTATTATTATTATTATTATTATTTTAAGGTAAAATTAATAAAATTATCCACCAATAATTATAATGATTATACCTAGATGATATGAGAGCTTAATTATATGACAAAGAGATAAAGAAGTATTTTTTTAGTCAATTGGTTGAGATAAAGAAGTCTTCTTATTGGCCAAAAACATATGTTGTCCTTTCACAATATAAAAACATGTGTTGTCCTTTCACAACACACTTCTCCAAATACAATCAATATCCTTTTTTTCAAATATAATAAAGCCAAAATTACCACAACAATTGTAGTTTAATCTAAAATTTTATATTCTAGCTATTTAAGCTATTGAGGTAAATAAAAATTGTCTTTGTCAACAACATTGAAGAAATGTAAATGATTACTTTATTAGGTTTTTTTTTACGTTATTTATGTTGACTTTTTGGTTTTTGTCACTCTGAAAAAACTGTTAGAGACAACACACATATCACCTAAGTAAGATTAATAACAAATCATACGTATCTAAGTTTCGTTGGACTGTAGACGTGAGCGAAGTAATACAAATCCAGAATAATCCAGAATCTGTTCTGGATCACGAATGAAAAACACATTGAGCAAGTTCATCCATCCACATATGCACCGAATTCTATCCATCCATCACGCACATCGTTCCATCCATCCCTCAACCTATTCATCCGCCACCACGGCAATCTATTCATCCACTGATATCATCCATATATTTACACGTCTGTTCCATCATTCATTTATTCAGTCATTCATTCATCCATTTATTCATCTTCCGTTGTGGAGTCGGCAGGTGCTGTGTGTGCCAGTGTGTCCCTCGGCATGGAAACTCTACGCTACTGTACAAGAATTCTAGCCTAATGCTACTGCTTGTCTAACACTCACCGATGTTATACACATCTTTGCGTAGCAGCGTATTCTCTTTCTCTCTGACCTCAATAGTTCACAGAATCGTTGACCAACGATGCATTCCTGGCTACAATGTAGCACGTTGTTGTTGATCCACTTCTATCGCAGTGTTCTGAAGAGTTTGGTATGTAATTTGTAGGCTCGTAGAGTTCTTGTTCTGTTGTTTCGGGTTTAATTGTTATGGTCTTGGGGATGGATCGGGAGCGGGAGAGAGTAAGGGTGGAGGAGCAGTGAATGCGAGAGAAGGTGTGATGAAGTTTTGATGCGGTGAGGAATTGATTGTAGAGGAGGAGAAGGGAAGGGGGTGAAGATGAGAGGGGGCAGGTTCCAAGCTAAGAGCAATGAGGATGCCAATGTGCGGAATGCGGAGGCATTGTTCGAGACTAGGACGGTCGTAGAGATCCGTGAAGTGGAAGCTCACACGCGCGATGAGATCGAGGAGAAGAAAGAGGAGCTGCGGCAACTCGTGGGTGCCAGTTATCGCGACTTGATCGAGTCTGCGGATTCGATTTCGCTCATTAAGCAGTCATGTCAGGCAGTAGTGGCCAACATTGGCAAGATGGAGGGGGGATTCGAGGATTTGAAGCGGAGTGTGACTGTGAATGTCTTGACACCTGCTGCGGATATCGAGCGAAAGAGGAGAGGGAGCCTGTACGAAGTTGGCTCTAGGGTTAAGTATCTCGTGGATACGCCAGAAAAAATCTGGGGGTGTCTGGACGAGCATATGTATTTGGAGGGTGCGGAGCGGTACTTGAGAGCCAAGGAAGTGCACTCGATTTTAACTGGGATTGGAGCAAAGGAGGAGCTGCTTGGGAGATTTCCGCTGCTGCGCCAGCAATGGACCTTGATTGAGAGGTTTCGTGGGCAAATTTCGAAGCGTAGCAAGGATAGATTGCAGGAGCCGGGATTGAGTCTTGTAAATTATGCGGTTGCTTTGGCCGCTTGCGGCATCATTGATGAGCTTAATTCCTCGCAGGTCTTCGCTCTGTCTCTGGAATCGTGCAAGTTGTGGTTAAGGTCGCACCTGCGTGCTTGGGTGCAGGGTAGGAATTCTGGGGATAATAGAGAAGGGATTGATATTGCGACGGATGTAGCGACTTCCCTTTGCAAGTTGATGCATATGATTCAGACCTCCGTGTGCCAAATCGGGGTGTTGTTTTTGGAGGTTTCGACTGGAAAGATGCCCCTGCTTTACAGTACTGTCCTGGCAGCTCCGCCCGGTTCACAGCTCTTTGGAGGTATCCCTAATCCCGAAATGGAAGTGGCGGCGTGGAAGAAATATAGAGAGAAGCTCGAGAGCAGCATGGTCTCTTTGACAGGATCATACATTTCGGATGCCTGCGTGTGGTGGCTTAAGGATTGCGCTGAAGAAATTGCTGTAGAATCGCGACCACTGATAGCGCTGCTAAAAACGGGTAAGGGATTGGCTGATGTCGAGAGCCTGGTACGCGATGGTATGAATAAACAGGATGCATTAGCAGAGAGCCTTGACTGGCTGCAAGGCACTTTTGGAAAATTCATAGACTCTCCATGGGACTGTTTATGTGAGCTCCTTTTGAAGGCTCCCACAAATCTATGGGACAAGTTATTTGAGGAATTGTTTACCAACCAAATGAAGGTGATTATAAACGGGGGTTTCGAGAAAATCAACGTGAAGGAGATGATCGATAATTGCCTAGAGGTAATAGGACCAACTGCTGCCGTAGAAGGCACTAAGAAGAAGCAAGTGTCAACGGCAGATGCAAGTAGAATCGTTCTCCAAGAGTTGGATCCTAATTACGACGGAAAGCTACATTGGAAATCTGGCAATGTAGAGACTGAGTGGGATGGTGACGCCCGATTCTTCTTCACTCCAGAAGTCACGAATGTGAGGCACAAAGTAGACGAAAGTCTGAATTTGATACTTCAGGACTTAGTAAGCTTTTTGCAAGGGCCTCACATGCAGGTAAGAACTGATTTAGTAGCGCCCTATCTACAGGAACAATGTTTCAGGTGGGTATCTTCTACAACCTTGGTCATTGAAACTCGGCTTTTGAAGCTTTCGGAAAATATGGCAAAAGCAGCTACGGAAGCATTGAATCTGAGTGTGGAGAGTCCAAAACAAGTGTTGGAAGTCAATTCGCATAGTAGACCTGTCAGTAAAAGTGGTATCAACATTCACGCATCCAAGACAGGAAATACTTCCAAGGTGTTTGAACAAGCTTTATTCCTGGGACGACTTTCTGCAGCATTAGGAGAGCATTCTACTTCTCTGCCTTCCCTTTTGGGGTCCTCATCATGGAACACTCCTCTTCGTCAAACCTCAACCAAGGTTCCGTACCAAATGACGAGGCAATCATTGTGGTCTGAGACAAACTCTAGTTTTGAGGGTTCTGTAAAGCGGTCTTCCAGAAGAGGAGTCAGAGATACGTCACTGCCAACTTCTGATGATGGAGGAGCAAAATTGCGGGAATTGCGAAGTGGATTAAGACAGCAGAGCATTGCTGCCCACCAGATTTGGATTCGTTGGAGCACTGATAATTTGTCTGGCAATCTCTTGAGAGATCTGCATCTAGATGAATGCTTGTCGACTCTCACACCTCTCAAGGTAAATTCGTATGTTTCTCACCTCTGAGCTATAAACATGCAATTCCTTTAAGCTTTTTTATTATGCCAAATCATGGTTGAGGTGTACATTGATCATTTGAAATATAACTTTTCTACGTCATTTCATCAGCTTAATTCAATTCCACTTGTTGTTCTGAAGGGATGGGAAGAGACTGTAATCAAGTCCATTGGAGACGAAGCCGAAGAAGTGGACGCGCATATATCAGTGCCAGCTATGCCGTCACCTTACGTCGTTGCATTCTTGTTCGCTGGTTGCCAAAAGATCCATCGGATTGGTGACCATGTTCTAGATAGAGCTGTTTTGGAGTTGTTTGCTTGGGAACTTTTAGAGAAGGTAAGCTTTTACTGGTTATCTCACAAATGCCACCGCTCCCTAAATCCTACATACGATTAATGAATGCTTGATTTTAATATTTCTCGCAAATTTTAATACTTGTGCGAACTTTTTCGTTAGAGCATTACTCAATTCTATTATCATGATCCTCAGTATGGCATGTTTTTATCATTGAAACCAGATTGATAACAGACCAACAGCATGCTGTGTAATGTCAGTTCATTGTTTAAATGTTGATTGTTGGAAACGGTACTTACCCTGATTGATGTCTCGAAATTGTGGAGGCAGGTTTTGATAATATATGAGAAGTTCATGTCTCATCTCTCGTTCATGAACTCGCGTGTGTCAGAGAAAGGCTTGCTGCAGCTCCTTTTTGACCTTAAGTTTCTAGCAGATGTACTTTCAGGAGGTGAAGAGGTTCGTATAGAAAGCTTAAGTGTAATTGGGACTGAGGATCTGACTCCTTCCTCTGCATTGAAGAAAGCTACGAGTTTGAAAGCAGACATTGGCCGTAAGAGATGGGTCGACAAATTGCTAAATGATTTACATAATCGCATTGATCCTATTGATTGGGCTACGTGAGTTTACTCGTCTCAGACTTTTTGTTTTCAAGACTTTAATTGCTTTTTGGAAGGTTTTGTTACCATAACAGCTAAAAAATTCAGAGTCTTTACTGGCTTTTAGGTTGCCATGCATTTGCCGTTAATTCTCATCTACTGTTTTTTCGTGGAAATGCTCATCTCGTAAACTTCGAGATGTGTCCTGCAGGTATGAGTCGTACTTGTGGGAGCAAGAGCGGCGATATTATCGAAGTTGTGCAGTGCTTTTTGGATCCCTCATCCAGCTGAAACGTCTTCATACCGATGTTCCACAGAAACTTATGTCTACTGGAGACTCTAACACACTCAACATGTCTGCAACTGTCCCACGTTTTACTTACCTTCCTATCAGGTATACACTAATCACGTTGTATTAATTGCACAATCCTTCAGTTTTACTCTTTTCGTAGTTCCCAAGATGTGGGTTTCACCCCTTTGTGCCGTTACTGAGGGCTGTGAAACTGTATTGCAAAAGGACAGATCATTAATGCATTGTTTTCAGTTACAGGAGCATCCCCAATGAGGTCTCGACGAACCCAATCACAAGAAGAGAATGATGCGATCTGGAGGGCAACAGTGCGCAGCGATGATGTCTCTACATTTTCCTTGTCCGATTCACCATCTCAGAATTCTCAAGGATCTGCCAAGCTGCTGCAGCAACTCATGGGAGTAAGTAACTGTTCTGTATGTGTGCTCATTTGCTTAGATACTGTGTGATGTCACTAGGAACTCAAGAAGTAGCGTCTAATTGATTTCAAAATCTAATTGTATCTTAACCATTGGTCAGGAAGTGAATAAGAAGGATCTGGTTATTTGAATTTTATGTAGTTTGTGCGAGGTCATTATATTTCTTCATTTGAATGAACAGGAAGAGATATCTAGTAAGCACCTTAAGGTGAAATTGATTTAAATCAGTTAACTCCTTTGAATCTTCGAAGGCCTGATCGAAATTACAGATTTCAAGCAGGAGGAAACTTCCAACCTGCTGTCGTCTACATACAAAAATCTTTTTGAAGCCGACCACTGGATATAAATTGCGTTTTGGAAATTAGACAACCCCTTCAAAACGTTTCATTCTGCAAGTGTCTTTAAGTTAACTCGGCTCAACGGAATGTGCAGGTGGGAACCAAGCTTGGAGAGGGAACGCTTGGGAAGCTACTCAGTGATGGACAAGTGAATCGCTTCAAAGACAAATCTGCTGCAGCTATTTCTACGTTTGGTGATATGCTACCAGCGCAAGCAGCGGGACTTTTCTCCTCCATTGGAAGTGCAATGAAACAAGATTCCCATAACACAATTTATTACTAGGTGTTACAGGAAGTATCGCCTCGTGAAGGGAATTGTTTCATGTGCATCCTTTCACTAAGGTTCCCTGCATGAGACTGCACAAATCCTGGAACTTCAGTCGGGGTGCATCTTCAGATGTTCTATATTAGGAGCATGTATATGTCGATAACAAATTCCGGATGCTCAGCATGAAGGAAATTGAAAGACACTAGGATTTGGAGATTGAAAGACACTAGGATTTGGAGGGTTACTGGCAGAAATGAAATTGTTATTGATGTTTTGTGGAAATGTCCACGTGTTTTGGGGGACGTTTATAAGTAGTGGATCACTGGATTAATCGTGAAATATTACGATTCTAATCGCAATGCAGGTTATCTTGGCTGCAGTTGACAAACCATGAAACATAGATTCTAAGTGCAAGGCCAACCTTGTGACACAGTCAGTATCCTCTGCAAAGACCCCAAATATATTTTGATTGAAGAACATAAGACTAATCATTTTCCGATTCATGGTTCTGGTATACAATATGTGCAATTATGCTGAAGCCTAGCTTTATGCGCTGACCTTCAGATTGATATTAAAAATGACATCATAGCGAACTCATGAGATAGTTGAAGAATCAAGCGTTAATGAGATAAATGATTGTGTAACTAGGATTAATGGAAATCTTCGCAGGAATTTGGTTCATGCTATTTTTTTCTCGCACCGTATTTGAGCTCGTTGCCCCCCTCCATTTGTTAGAAAGTTTAAGTGGAAGTGAGTCCTGAGAGTATGATCTACAGCACATATCGTATTACAGAGCTTGCAATCTTAGAAGCCCTTTGGGAGAAATTTCGGGTTCAGCTTATTCTGGGGTAGGAGGACGGCTTTATCGGATATCTAATTTACAAGTATTTGTGGTGCATAGTTTCTTTGGATATGTCATATGTGGTCACTTATTCTCATTTCGCTTGTACCATCTGACTAACTTTCTTAACATGTTTGTTAGGAGGAAGTTCAAATTATCGAAATACAAAATTGAATGAAACCCTGGTGAAGGCGATGGGGTTTTCTTATGATAAGGGGGGTGATTGGGAGATACTAGCATGTACTCATAACATTGTGCTCCGGCTCAAGGTTGTATAAATTTCATGTTGTATGAAACAATATCTGACATAGATTTTTACTGAGATTGTTCTCTTCTATGAATCACGTTCCAGACATGTCTTTTGAATTTGTGTCTGTTTGCTTCATGGCTACAAATGACATGACAAATTTTGCTCATTGTCATCCTTGCTTTGCTGTCTCTATCGCCGTACTTTATTGGGGTGGTGAGTGCTTGCTGCCTTGGTGGTGAGTGCTGCTTTGACGTGGCTACATTCTTCTCGCCACGTCTCTTGTGCTGTCATGCTAGCATTGAAGCATGTGCATTTCGACGTTTGAAGTTTTGCATCGTTTTTATCTAGGACTCTTCACTTTTTCTTTTTTTGTTTGTTTGTTTTTTATTCCTTGGAAAACTTCTGAAGATGACAATATTTATGATTGAGAAACCGTGTGATGTTTGTAGGTGGAGTTTGCTGGAGAAATTTTTGCATGAGCGATAGAGGAATTCAAGGCATCTTCAGGCAACCCCTACCAGTCTGCCGTGATCTCCTTTGCCAACTTCACTTGAGGGTATAATTCACTGACAACAGTTCTCTAGTGTCTGTTTGTGGTTTGTGGTTTGTGGCTTGTGACGTTGATTCTTTTCTGTAAGAACTATAATGTGGCTAAATACTCGTAATCTTCCTCAAAGCGGTAAACCGGCATGGTGATGATGGGCTAATTTGTACATGGCTATGTTTGCAACGCTTCAACTCTATTACTGTTAATGTATCAGGCAGTATCTGCTACTTAACATCGCAGGAGGGGGAGCATAATGTAGCCGGCATCGTATCCATGTTTGCAGCAAAGACATGGTACCTTTGAGAACGCCTTCAATGTTTTGATAACTGGACTAGAAATATCATGAAACTTTTTGCAAGTTGCAAAGTTTTCTACTTTCAGTTCTATTCTGTTATCAGGTTAACTTGATAATTTTCTGTTGAATGGACACTTAGGATATCGTTACAGTGGAAGTTCGTTTTACCCTGACTGAATATATTTGAACCCTTTTGTTGGGGTTAAATGGGTTTGCGAGATAGGTGGATAGATCTCTATTTGTGACTGGATTTGATTCTGACTATGACACAGCCTGGAAAACCAACTTTGATCCCTTCAATTATCAGATACCAACCAGGTACGTGAATCATGTATCTTGATTTTTTATTTTTCATTATTTGAGTTGTGATTTTCGAGAGAAATTTCGCGCTTGACTTCGCCTGGGACGTCGAAGCACTGCGGGGGGCTCCATCTTGTGATATTCTGGCTATTTGTATACGTTACTTTAATTTTCATAGATTCTATCCTCTTCATACTTATGTGTTGTGATTTGACGTCATGAAGATTAAAACTTTGATCAAATAACTTTATTACCGAGAATGTGTACATTTTATATGCTGCTCAACCCTCTGGTACATTAAAAGTGCTCTATACCGTGTATTTCAAACAAGCCTTGCGACAAATGAGAGTGGCCTGTAGCAGTGTCTTCACCTTTAGATCTGCGCTGTTGAACTCAAGATACTGGAAAAATCATTCACAATGATCTTATGAAACAGTTTGTAGAAGAGGCTGGAGGACAAGAGACGCGTATGGATGGTGAAGCCTTAACTGTACTTGATCGTTCTTTAATCGTCTGCAATGGAGCTATTCACGGCAGGGTTTCTCCAATTACTGGTCGTAACTAGTACCCAACCGAAATTATTCACTCACACTCCTCTGTGAGATAGGCTCTAGTTTGTACTTGTGTAACCTTCTAGTTTCTCCACATCTGCATCATTCTTAAGTGTTGGACCCGTTTGCTTCTGGCCTATTCGACGGCAGCTACTAGAAAAGATCCTAACCACCTCCGACAAGCTGATTGTGGATGGCTTGGACTTCTCACAATGGATGAGGCAGTCGTCTAAGGCAGCAGTTCAATTCTCCTCGCAATGCACGCTCCCTGTAGGCTTCGACTAGTGATCAGTGATTCTTGATCAAATGGATACAAAGCTACGGTTCAGTAAGTTCGGGTGCCCCCCGTCGAGCCTCTTGCCCGAACTTTCTTCAACATCTTTAGTATCAGAAGTATTGCACAAACCTGAGAAAAGTTAAGTACATTTTCAAGACGTTGGAGGCTAGTGCCTTTGTCATTGTCACTCCGACATCAAACCCATCGGTAGACTCTACATCGGGTCTTGAATGTTTTGGCAAACTTCTTGTGGAACCAGCATTATTTCAGCAAAGTGTTGTATATTCGAAGAACCAGCTTCCACGTCGGCACTCAGACCGATGTCCGAACTCTACCCACCAGTAGAATACGTCCTTGTTCAACAATCCTCAGCAATTCTTGCCCTTCTATTTTTAACAGCTAAAGATTCACTCTCTCCATGCGGTTGACTTTACCCAGGACGCGAGAGCCTCCAAATGCGTGGGCAGTGAAAAGTGTGGCGGCTTAATTGAGATGGAGATGAGTCCTGTGCCTAACGAAGTCACCAGTCTTCCCCCGAAGCTGCTGGTGAGCCGCTTCAAAAAATTTAAAGCGCCCCTGAAAAGTCGACGATGCTTCTTCGTGTGATTGCAGAAAGACTAACTTAGAAACCTTAACTTTGCACGCTTGTTCCAATGTAGGGGGGCGGATCAGCGGCTATTCCATGTCAAGGGGTGAAATCGCCATTATACAGGTGTACAACTGTAAGCACAGGAGGATAACATTCTTGCTACATTTTTGGAAAATTGCAGCCCGTTATCGAGATACGATATTAAGCAACCCTCTACTGAGTTAGCAGAAATGGTCATGGCTGGGTATTCTCCGGACGATCGGCTTGTATCAGCAGCATCCACGACATTGTCAAGATTTCTGTCGAATCCCGTGGGATACAGAACACCTTGTCCTGGTGACAGCTGCCCGGTAGGGTAGACCATCCATTTCCTCTTTTGGCAAAGAAGCTACAGAAACATGAGGCTTTCCGGTGACTCTGACAAGAAAAGAGATTCAAGAGAAGCAGCAAATATTTTGTGGGGGGGGGGGATCGGAGGCTTTCTCAATGATTCATGTCGCTGAATGGCGTCCCTCGTTTAACCTACGGAGAACAGAAGAGGGTAATCACCAATCATCCAGGTTAACTCATCGTGCCAAGTAAACTTAAATCCCAAAAGTTGATGATTATTGGGTATTAGTGCGCGGCAGGTTTCTCTGGAGGGTCTACACACACGAAAAATTAAAATTAAAATTGAGATCTCCCTCTACGAACTATAATACGTACACAGTAAAAGATTCTATCACCTCGTATATAGAATACAAAGGTTATACTGTTTTGTACAGTTTCTTAATGTGGGTGTTTGCTTCAAAGCTTCAATTATCAACCTGTAAGTTGACAACTGCATGACACTTGACATTACCACTGGTTTTCGTGCCAATTATACACTGGTTAGCATATCATGGAATCTCTTGTAATGGGCGCTGATTAGGCACGTCCCAGGAATCTCACACCTCCGTTGCGCGATGAGAGAGAAACGGTGGTTTTGACACTGCATCGTTCCACCCACCTGGTCAAAAACAGTGGAGAAGGACAAAGGTGCGGTCGACAGAATCACCTCCGCAACGAATGATCAGGTTCCTGCAACTAAACTGGTGCCGCCACCATCGGCGTGGTAAAGCCTACAGAGTTTCCATCGAGTACTGTAGATCACCACTTTCCTTCACCGTATGGTTCACACCGGCTTTCTCCAGAGCCCTCGATTCGTCCAGAGCTGTGGTGCACAGTGGATGGGAGGGTGCGCTCCGGAGCTGCTGGACTCACCTCTGTACCTTGTATGGTCAAGTCAAAGACCGCCCGTTAGCGACTTTGCACGCTGGTGATAGCTAGGCAGTAAACATTCTTACTCTACGTGGGGATATTCAAAACAAAGACAGCGGGGGTTGCAATTTAAAAATGATGAGATGAGCCGATAATAAACTCATATTTCGCCGAGGATACTCACTCAGGGCCACTAGGTATAGGTGACGGCGCGCGTTCTACCGCTTCCACCCGACAGCCCCCAAGTCCTACCATCAAGCCCATGCAGCTCATTTTGTCGCAGCACACGCCCAACTCCTCCCAACAAAAGCTCGTCACTACGTCGCCATTAAATGCGATCTCGGCCGTCCGCTTGTCTTGTTTAATGCTGGGTCTCCCACTGTTAAAGTCTATAGTCTGAGATTGCATTTATTGCTTGACGTCGGTTTTCCGGCTCCGGGGGTCTTCGTGCTTCTGGATTCAGCTCACGGTTCGCTGAATTTCGTGACCAGTGGAGGTCTACTGGACGGAGAGGATTTAAAGCAAATGTAGCGCGTTTGATGTAAGATAGATGTCCTTCCCATATTGTCGTTAACAGCTGTACACTTGAGTATTTATCGCAAGCAAGCTTTCTTCGACTGGTCGGCACTCTGGGGTTTGAGTGACTTGGTCGCGATCGATCGCGCTTAGGAGTCGGTTTTTGTCTGTAGCTGGTTTCGACTACTTATGTAGAAACCGGAGATTGATGATAATTTGAAGCAAAAACCTGCTCAACGAGGGAGTCCATTGTTGTGGAATTTGTGGAACTTGCCTTACCGAGTATAACTCTACCCATTGTTGTGTTGCCGACCTGTTCTCTCATTTATGTTTGTAGAGTTGATCAGATTCTAGAGCTGGACCTTGCAATGACAGATTAGCACGGTTGTGAGCGATCTCTCTTCAGCAGAGATTCACATTTGTAACCGACTTCGGACACCATGAGTCGCCAACTTTCTACCGACGCTTTCCAGTTCAAACTGCAATCCTACAGTCCGAGCCGTTTCCTGACGACGCCCAAGGGTCGTAGGATGATGAAGACGGTGAATACCTTCAAGGTTACCATTCTGTGCGGGTTGATCACCATTCTGGTGTTGCGAGGGACCATGCAGGCCGGACCTACCCTGCCAGACAGCATCACTGATTCCGAGGTGGAACGTGTGCGTGTGAGGTCCTCCGCAAGGGCGCGAATGCTGGCCCAGGTTGAAGAAGGTGATAGCAGCAGCTCTGGCGGTGAGGAAGCATTGACTTCTCGTAAATCTGTGCAGCACGAGAAGTGGGATCCCAAGACACCTTACACTCTAGGCCCAAAAATCTCTGACTGGGACGCGCAACGGAAGTTTTGGAACACGATGAATCCTGGGATGAATAAGACTCGCACTGGCAAGCCCAAGTTGCTGCTGGTCTCGGGATCGCAGCCTGGGCCTTGCGGCAATCCCATGGGCGACTTCTACTATTTGAAGTTCTTGAAGAACAGGATTGACTACGCCCGTATCCATGGTCTCGAGATTTTTTACAACATGGCCATGTTTGACAACGACATGACCTCGTTTTGGGCCAAGCTTCCGCTGCTGCGAAAGCTGATGGTGAATCACCCCGACGTGGAGTGGATATGGTGGATGGACAGTGACGCTGTCTTCACAGACATGACCTTCGAGATGCCCATGCACAAGTATGAGGGGAAGAATCTAGTCGTCCACGGGTTTCATAATCTCTTGTACGAAGAGCAACGGTGGATTGCTTTGAACACTGGGAGCTTCCTCATCAGGAACTGTCAGTGGTCTTTAGATTTGCTCGATGCGTGGGCGCCGTTTGGACCCGAAGGAGAAACCAGGGTTAAAGCAGGTTCAGTTTTCTCTTCTTCTCTGAGGGTGCTGCCTACAATTTACTTATTTCTTCTACAATTGCAGTATCTTTTACTGACGATCCTTCTAGCGGGTTTTGGTCGCAGGGAAAATGCTGACGGCGAAGTTGGTTGATCGTCCCGATTTCGAAGCCGACGACCAGTCCGCCCTTGTCTATCTCCTGCTCTTCGATGATCCGAAATGGAAGCTGAAGACGCACATTGAATGGGAGTTCTATCTCCACGGTTACTGGAAGTACTTAGTTTACAAATACGAGGATTTGATGAGTAAGAGCCGGCCAGGGTTCGGGGACGACCGGTGGCCCTTGGTGACGCACTTCGTAGGATGCAAACCCTGCCAGGAAGCTGTGACTACCAAATTGGACGAGTGTCTCGCACAGATGGAGCGAGCTTTCAATTTTGCAGATAACCAGGTGCTTGAGAAATACGGGTACACCCATCGTTCTCTTGGGTCCTTCAAGACGCAGCGCATTCGCAAAGATTCCCCTGATCCATTGGGCTTGCTAGAGGAAACTCTACCCGCGCTGGAGAAACCTCAAAACAGCACCGCCCCTAAACACCAAGCTAAGGATCTCCTGCAGCATTGAAGCGACTCGCTGAGCACCTTCACAATCAAAAACTTTCACTTAGTTTGAGGCGAATGCCCTAAACATGACATACACTAGATCTTCACGCCAAGGATAAAAGCGGTTGCTCGTTGTTATTGCGATGCTCCATTCATGTATTGCACGTGTTTTCGGGTCGTCAATTCTATCCCGAGCCACGGCGATCGCAGTGCTCTGTAGATTTGTCGATAAGCAGAACCGTAATTTAGCCTGACGCGCTTCGTTGAGAGCTTCCGGCAAGCCAGACCCAGTGCAATCTGTACAGGACTGTGTACCTTGCGACGAAATCCACACTCCTCTCGAGGTCTTTCTCACTCCCAACCATTCTCTGCAATCCAACATACTGTAATTCTTGGGCAAAGGTCCACTTGGGTTTTTGGGTTCCCCTCATCGAAGAGCATCTTCTGAGAGGAGTATTACAAAATAAAACAACTTGCATGTGCAGCTCCAGTACGCTCTTCTTCGATGGAGATGATGATACACACAGAGATTCTGTGTTCTTCTAATATCAATTTCTTTGTCTCGACGAAACCGATTTTGCATAGTTTCTGCATACTTTGCAATTGGCATCACCATACAGTTCGATGATAAAGATCAGAGCAAAAATGCAAAGGAACTCTGAGTCTAGAATGGATGCAACTTTGACGATTCGATATCTAGACGCAGCGCACATCCAAATCTGAGATGAATGTTGTACAACGCTGTATTCGCCGACGCACAACCAGCCCCGACCGGAATCGGAGCAACCGTTTTCATTCAAGGTTTGATTGTGCGTTGCATCTAGATTACGAATCGTCACATTTGCATCCATTTCAGACTTAGAGTTCCTTTGCATTTACTCTGATCGTCATCATCGAAGTCTATGGTGAAGCCAATTGTGAAGCATGCAGATAGCAGATGAGACAATATTTATTTTTTATACCTTGATTCTAAAATTTATACATTTATATAGTAACCATACACCACAGGAAAAGTACATGTATATAATAACTTAATTAATTCTAAAAAGAAAAGTATAATATGTTTCTTACACTTTGTAACTTATACGTTTTGAATGACTTTGCATTACATACTCAATTGAAAATGGTTGAGTTTGTGCGCTGAAAAAAGAGAAGAAAAGAAAAATAGGAATACTATTTTTGAGACACAAATTTTTATTAAGCGTGTTTACTCATAAAATTTGAATACGAGAAGTGTTGAGTTTTCTAAACTATCCCTGCTTTCTAAACTAGTGCAAAAGTAGGTGGGAACTCGTGAGAGCAAATTCTGTGTAAAACCGGGTGGGGTGAAGACGACCGTTTCGGGTGGAATCCACCTCCGTTCATGAATTTCCCTCAAAAAGAGCGGAGAAGGAAAGGCCTCAGCAGCGTGTTTGTTCTGTTTGTTTGTTGTTGTCCATGGCTCGTGAGGCAGTTTGAGCAATGGCGATGAGGAAAACGAAATTCAAACAGCAAGGTCCTCGGCGAGCCTTGGTGGGGCGGCACGGACTAGCGAAAACTGTTGGTGTTGCCGTTCAAGCTGGCGTTTGTTACCCTCTAGACACATTGAAGTCGCTCCAACAGGTATATCCCTAAACCCCTAAACCCTGGCTGGAATCAGTACAATGCTTTAACTCTCTTGAGATATAGCGGATTGTGACGAAATCCTTTAAGTTTGGAAGTTGGATAGAGCTTTAGTTTTTTTATGAGTGTGAATTTCGTGGTCCATGTGATAATCTCTGGGAGCAGGTGTCTGCAAATGCAGGGGACAATGCAGGACTAAACATTGTTGTTGATTCGAAGAAAGGAAAAGGCGCGGGTACATTGGCTTCTGGAATGAGGTCAACTGTTGGAGTAACAGGTCAGTGTGATAAGTTGCTCTCATCATCGAGGTGAAGTGATATGGACCTGGGATTCAGGTGGTGCTTAACATTTCCAGCCTTTACTGTGTGCAGGGTTGTATGGAGGATTAGGGTGGCACGTTTTGGGGAGGTTGCCTGCGCTTGGCACGCAGTACGCTTAGAACGCTTGTTTCGGTGTGTACGAGCTATGTTGCGCTTTCGCCACAGGTAGCTCATACCACCACGTCGGAAACGGGTTATCTTGGCACGAAGTTACGTCGTTGCAAATCCAATCCCATCTTAAGGTAATGGAACCCTTGGAGACGTCGTTTTTTTAGTTTGTTTTTAGGGCTTTATTCCTTGTAAAACGATCCTGGCTTATGAGACTGAAATTCTGCTTTGGATTTGAAATTCAATTTAAATTCCAGTAATTGTTTTCAGATGCCGAGAAATTGTTGCAGTTTATAGAGCTTCTCTGATGTGGCTATGAGATTGGGCAAACAGGCCCACGATTGAGGTTTGCATTGAGTTTTTATTTGTTTTCGATTTGAATTTAGAACTTGTTCGACACCTTGTTGTTAGTTGTCTCTCCAGCATGAATATGCTTCTCTGTCTATTAGACCTGCCAGCTTTGCACTGGTGATATTTAGTTGGGCATTATTGTGAAGATATCTTGATTGATTCAAAAGCTTCTCAAAGGGTTTGTGTTTTGCTTTGTTGTATCTCATTTCTTTTCATTTTGATTGATTGTCCACTTGCTGCAGTTCTGTTGACATGGATTGTATTCGGGATCAGTGTGCTGCTGTGCTAAATATGGCGATCGATCTGCAGTTGGGCTTGACATGAAAAAGTGGAGTTCAGGTGGGCTGAATACAGTGATCTGGAGTGGCATCAAGAAATGAAGTTGAGTTGGAACAATGAAGTAGAGACACTCAACGTAGAAAGTGGATGGGACTGAATATAGAAAATAGGAGGAGTATAAAGAGAGACCAGGGCATTGGTAATTATTTATTTTCCCTTTTCTCTAGCGTCTCTTACCGTCGTTCGTCGTTTGTAGCTCTTGGCTTTGGTGTGTGGGTGTTTACGCTATAGCAGCATGGCGGCGCCTAGGACATGTGTTTTGCTGGTCTTCATATTGCTCCTGTGTATGTCTCTCCCAGGAAAGGGGTTGAGTGGCGAAAGGGAGAATGCCATGGGAACAAGAAAGCACTTCAGGCCCAAAATTCCTCTACCGCATCATCTGCCGCATCCTCTGCCGCATTTTCTGCCACATCATCTGCCGCATTTTCTGCCGCATCCTCTGCCGCGTCCTCTGCCTCTGCCAGGGGCACTACCTCCCTTGGCAGACCTTCCTCCTCTGCCAGGATTTATACCTCCTTTTCGTTTTCGTGACCCGTTTGTTACGGATTCGTCGACTTCCACGACGAGTGAACCGTAGACAAGAGGTTTGATCTTTTTCAAATGTTGATTTTAAGGTTGTAGTCCTGCACTCATTTTATTTTATTTACATCAATCGTTTGTTTTGTTCAGAAGAGCTATGCGTCATGAGGGCGACACTTTGGGAGATATAATGGATATGAAATAAACTGCCTGAAATTGAAGCCTCACGCAGCCAATTGCTTAGAAGCTTCCTGTCTTCGGAACAAAATAGCTATGGAGTTAGAAGCCTCTATCCTGGCCATGAGGAACATTGATTTTCTTTGACTTTACGCATGTTCAGATTTAGTAAAAATCACTTTCAGTCTTGTGGTAAAGTAGGCGTCATTTTGAGTCTCCACCTTCCTCGCAGCTCGGCCAAGCTTCGTCGTAACGAGTTGATGAAGTGACAGACATGGTTCTTCATGGTTAATATTGTTGTTGAATGAGAAGGGAATCTGGTTTAATGTAATGGAGTCGATTGTTTAAGTTTCAGTTACTCAGACATAGGATTGTGTTCTCCTTGTAATGTTGAAGTAAGTTAGACTGTAATTGAAGTAGAGTTATTGCAGAGTATCAAGGGTCCACAGTAGAGTCTTAGACTTTTAGATGACTTTCAGAATTTTCGCACACAAAAAGTGCATTATGTTTAATAACACTGGTTTGTTAAAAAAACAAATCTCAATGATAAAATAAAGAAAACTACCGTATGAAAACCATTGTTATTTAATTTCCAAGAAAAAAATTAAAAAACTGAAAGCATCATTCATAATGTATAAATATGTTTATAAAGTATATTTTTTGTTTTTAATACAGAAATGAATATTATTATATTATAATATATTATATTATTTTGACTATTTTTAGTGTATGTATTTTAAAACATATTTTTTAAATTTTTAATGTAGTTTTTATTGCCTATATTGTTGATTATATTTTATAAGTAAAAAAGATACAAAAACATATATATGAGTAATAAAGATATTTTTTTATTAATTAATTAAAGTATGTTTTTGTTATCATCATTATTTTAAATAAAGCTATCAATGAATGTGCAAGAAGGCAAATAAAATTTATTTGCTTCCATAGCAACAAAAACTAAGTCAATGAAGGAACAAAGAAATATATACATATATATGGTTTTTATTCTAACATTAAAAATATGTACAAATCTACTTGGCTTAATTTATAATCTTAATAGATGGGGATTTTATAAAATATGCAAGATTTTTATAATTTATGTGAAATTATCAAATTTCATATTTCTTAAGCAATGTGAGCAATAAAGGAGCATCTAGTCAATCTAAGGTGCATAAGATATGTATTGTTAATGAATAAGAGTTTTCTTGTTTGTCTCCTTTCACATTGCAATAGCCAATACCTATAGAAGTACCAAGGTGGACAAATATTTTCATTTATATAGAAAGGACACATAGGATATGTTGAATATGATAATATTTAATATTTTTATATGTATGATGAAGAGATTTTACAATAACTAATTCTAAGTTTTAATATTGGTGCCAAAAAACATATGCATGAAAGTATCAATGACATATTTTATTAGTTGTATTTATGGTGTCTGAATATTGAAAACAATAAAGATTTCATTCTATCATGGTTTTAAAAAATGTAACAAATTTGAAATTGAAAAAATTAATATACATTGTGAAAGTTTCTCAAAAACATCAAATATTGAATTGTGGTATGTAATCATTATTTTTATTTTGACATATTTGATACCCTAAAAAACTAAAGGAGTACTTTGTATCAAATGATGCCAAATGTGGCATGTATTGTACGTAAAGGATTATGTCAACCTCTGAGAATTGGTTGTATTTAACAGCCCAATGCAATTTTTTGAATGAAAGAAGCATTATATTAGAATTCTTTTAATTCATATTAAAGAATGTTTTAACAGTCAATGTAACTTTTGTTGATTTTCTTACAATAAAATCTTACATTCACACTACAAAAATCAACAGAAACATTCTCAATAAAGAAGAAGCTTCGAGAAGGCACTTACACCAAAAAACAAAAAAACAAAACAAAAAAACAAAAAACAAAAAAAAATCATCATCAAATTCCAAAAACAAGCATCACATTCCACCACTCCTTTACAGAGCACATCCCCCCCCCCCCACACACACTTTAAAGAAGTGGACGCGCAATAAAGTTTCAGGAAAGCATCATGGCCGACTTTTTATTAGACCCGAATACGTGGCATCCAGCTCACCAATCGGTCCATACCGACGTGGCAAGCGGGACCCCTGCGGGAGCGGGCGGGCAGAAACTTAGATTCTAAGTGCAATGCCAACCTTGTGACACAGTCAGTATCCTCTGCAAAGACCCCAAATATATTTTGATTGAAGAGCATAAGACTAATCATTTTCCGATTCATGGAGGAGGAGGCAGAGCCATCGAGAGAGCGAGAGAGCGAGAGAGCAACAGTAGCAAAGCAGTTGCGAGAAGAGAGGAGAATCCATGGTGGAGCCCAGCAGCAGCACTCTCAGGACCCCGATTTAGAACGGACCACATTGTGTTTTGTTGCTAGGGCCAGCAAGCGAGGGTTGTTGTCGTCGTCGTAGTTGCAGTCAACACCACAGCCTCGCCTCCTCCTCCCTGCTGCTGCTGCAATCCGTCTCTGTGTGCTCGTGCGCCTGTCAGGAAGGAGGGATGTAAGCTCAACGCTGTGGGTGTCTGAACGCTGGATGCGTTAGGGGTTTAGTGTGATTAGGGTTTTGTAATTTTTGCAGGTTTTCGGTACTGGGTTTCGACTCTGGTCGAGTTTTATTTTTCTTAGTCTCAGAGAGAGAGAGCGAGAGAGAGAGAGAGAGAGAGAGAGAGCAGAGATGGAGTGCATGAGGGCGATGTCATCTGTGTGTCCTGGGTCGATGGCGATCGGGGTTGGGAGATCGGACATCGCCAATGGCGTCGGTGAGGCCGTAAGTTTTCATGGCAGGTTAGAGGGACTGATGCCTCTGCGAGTGCAGAGAGTACAGGGGAGAATACAAGGGAATGGAGCTTTGAAGGGGTTCACATGGCGGAGGAGGAGTAGTGTGGCAGCTTCTTCTTCTTCTTCTGGAGTGGGGATGACTCCGGAGGAGCCGTTGGATTACAGTGTTGACAAGGCTGCCGATGATGCCGAGAAGGAGTTTGATGGTGCAAAGGAGTCAATTGGAAGCTCCGCAAAGAATTTGAAGGAGAAGGCGGGTAGTGAGCTTGGTGAGTCAAAGCAATCGTTTAGCAGCACGGTGGACGACGTCAAAGGGGAGGCGGGGAAGGCTACGAGCTCCGCCGAAGATATTCCCAATAAGGTGTGTGGTCGCTCATTTGTTGTCTTTTCGAACTGGCAGAGCGGGGTACGCTACAATTCTTTCTATAATTTGCATCAGTGGTTCACTCTCTGCTGGTATCTTGTGGTGAAGCAGAAAGAATTGAAAGTAAAATTATTCCTTGAGGTATTGGGGGATTTGCAGAATCCTGTATGGGTGTGCGTTTTGTCAACCAATGTGTGGTAGTTGTCGAGAAGGCGCTTGGGGCTTGTTGTAACCTTTGGTCTTTGCTAGGTCAGGTTTTGCATTACATCTCCGACTTACCCAGCAACACCTTTTTGTCGTTTTACAAATCACAGTGACCCTGATTTGATGAGAATTTTGTAAATGTGGAGGGTCAATAATCGCAGAGGTTATTCGGCATCCCAGGGCTTTCCGCTTTCAATCTGTTGGAACGTTGTTGTGCTTACAGTCTAGTATCCCAGACATTCTTCGAAACTCAGAAACCTCTTTGTGTTTAGAATACCTGAAGTACAAACTGGGTTTAGGAGCGTCTCTGCCAAAGGATGCGTGATGCATTGTAGTCAATAACTTTACGTGAACTTCTGTGTCTTTCTAGGAACTGGAGAGGCTGAAAGACATTACAAATCAGCTTCTAGAGCAAGCAGAGGCAGCACGACAAAAGATTGCTGCAACAGCACAGGAAACAGCTTACAAGCAGAAAGACAATCTGGCATATGTTGCAGAGAATGGACCGGAGCCAGTGAAGGAAGTTGCAGAATCAGCCCTCGATGCGCACTATTCAAAATCTGGAAAGAGCGGTTCTAAGATTCATGATTTCTGCTTAGGTATCCCCTATGGGATTTTTCTCGCTGCTGGTGGTCTGCTTTGGTTTATACTCTCAGGTGGGACTTCAGCTTTAAGGTTTGGTGTGCTTCTGGGAAGCGGTCTCCTGTACTTGAGTGTGACCAGCTTGAAGAAGTGGAAAAATGGAGAGTCTTCTATGACATACATTCAGGGCCAAGCAGCCATCACTGCCTTTATCTTCCTCAGGTTTGCTCGCCTTACTGCATTTCTTGTTACATCTTGACATGTTAAATCATCAATTTAGTCAATCCACAATCTAGTTAAGAGAATAAAACACGATTCCAAAAGTAGAGCATGTTTTGGTAATTTCCTCTTTTATTAATGCTTTTTGTGAAGAGTCACTACTTCATTCTATTTTTTTCATGAGAGTTGCAATCCCATTTTCTGCTCCAGTGTTGGATATCTCAATTTATTGATTGCCTGATTTTGGTGCTGCGAGTTAGAGATGCTCTAGGTTTCTTTTGATTGCATTCAGAGGTTTATGTTTCTTATCATGAGGCTTTTATTCTTTTATTTATTTATTTATTTATTTGGGATCAGGTACTACCGGCGATACGGTGTAAACAAAGTGTTCTTTCCCACAGGAGTTGTAGGCCTAGTAAGTGGGGCCATGTTGGCTTTCTATATTTATGTATTAGTATCTGGTGGAAATCCTCCCCCTAAGAAATCCAAGAGTCAACCGAGTTGAGAGTTCTGAGAATCTCCTCTTGGCTTTACGGATATTTATGCCTCCCTGTTAGGCAGCCACGGGAAGCTCAAGGGAGTCTTTCAATCAATGAAGCAGATACTATTCTAGACTAAGTGGGAAGAATTCGGCTGGGAATACATGATGGTTTTCGAGAACTCGCTCATGTCTGTTTTTTTTGACGAGGTAGTGTTGACGATTGAAGTGTTAAGATGGACACAAGACCTCATTCTGTACGTATGTTTAATTTCATATGACGATCTCTAACAGCTATGAAGACTAGCATCACCATCACCACGTCAACGTTCGAAAGGAACTGAAGGAAATACCTTATGGCCCAGAAGTCCAGATGTGTCAACGATAAGCTCACTAGAATCCTCATGCTTGATCCAGGTTAATCACCACCCCAGTAAGGCATTGCAAATCTTTTTCTGGAAACTCGGAGGTGTTTGAACACTTTTCCGTTCCTCGGGCGACATGATCCAGTAAAACTTTTTTCCATTCCACTCATTGTTGTTGACTTTTTTGTATGCGGTTGAAATCACATCCCACTTATCATGGCCCTGCGGAGCGCTTCGTTGAAGCCCACAAGCCCAGCAGTAATCTGCAATCCCAGTATTTTGGGATCTTGATAAATTAAGATTGTGCAAAAGAAAAAGAATCTTAAAATTCTAATAAAATTCTAAATAAATTCTAATAAAATCTTAATCAAATTTTGAATAAATCTTAAGGAAAATTTAAAATAATCATAAATAAATCCTAAAGAATTTCTAAAGAAGTCATAGAACTTAAAAGAATCTGTAAAAATTATAAATAAATATTCAAAAATTATTAAAAACAAAATTTTAAAAAATAATGAACAAATCTCAAAGAAATATTAATTAAAATCCTAAATTAATCTAAATTAAATTTTAAATTAATCCTAACCAATCTTTAATCAAATTCTAAAAAAAATCTTAACAAAATTTTTGAAAAGTTCCAAATTAAATCTTTTGTAGATTTAAATCCTTAATAACTAATAATTTAATTATTTTTCTTGACTCAAAAAAATTATACCTTTCAAGCTTTTAGTTTACAACATAAACAACAAATTTGAAGAAGATATAACTTACAAATTTGAAGAAAAATCTTATAATTTGCTCCAATATCAACCAACTTCCTTCTCCAACCTTGACCCCAATCTTTCATCACCAATATCTCTTGTGTTCACCATTCAATTGATCTCAAATCTTACACAATTTTTAAAAACCAAGTTTTTTACTAGTATGTCAAATTTTACCTTGATCTAAGAAACAAATTATTTCAAATGTTCAAAAATTTCATTAGCCTTATAAAATCCAATTTCCAAGACTTCATCCCACTTGATTTTGATAACCTTTAATTTATTCATCTAATCAAGTTTTAACTTACAAGACAAATTTAAGACAATTATAATCACAAATCTTCAAATTCTTAGTTAGAAAACCACTACAATTTACATAAAATGCTTAAAAATGTAAATCCTTTTTATTTTACAAAATCAAAGTTGTTGCAAAGCAACTATGACTTTGTAAAGCTCTTATAAAGTTATTACAAATTCCCATCACCTAAAACTAATGACTAAAGAAGTTTTTTTCAATTTGATCTTATATTCCAATCTTTGATCAACAAATAAACCTAAAAATTGCCATTGGTGCATGGTTTTGTGTCTTAGGGTCTGGTTTCAATTTTGGTTTATAATTGATCTTCTTTGAATATCAATTTTTAATTTTTGAAGATAATTTTCATTAAAAACTATTCTTAAGTTTCTTTTAAAAATATCAATATTATCATTATTTATTATTACTATGACAATCTTATAGCTGCATTATAATATAACAATAAGATTGTAGTAGCAATAGCTAAAACTATGGTAATATGTGGTGGATAGCAGATTGTGGTAGTAGGAACAAAAACCATAATAATATGTAGTTGTTGGCAAATTTTGATTGAAAGAACAAAAACTATGATAATGGGTGATGGATGGCAAATTGTGGTGGTAGTAAAAAAAATTTGTGGTGATTTTAGCAATACTTCATATATATATATATATATATATATATATATACTTCCAAAGAATTATTGATACAAACAAATAGATAACAAATTCTATAAGTAAAAAATAAACAAAGTAAAAAAGCAAAGGAGCAAATGAAATTGAAGAAGCTCACTTCTGCTTATCCTAAGTTAGCACTTTTTTTACATGAAAATAAATAAGGAGAAGAAAAATAAGACTCAAAAATCAATATTTAATTGCATCTAGGAGATGGAAGCGTCTGTAGCAATAGAGAGCCAATGATAAGACTTCAAATAATCCTACGACACCATGTAGATTGATATATCTCTTGTCAATGAAAAAAATAAAAATAAAATGATATAGATAGAAACAAATAGATACAATCACAAATAAATAGATATAGAAAGAAAACGAGAGAGACAGAGGACATGTGGAATTGGATATCTTGGAGTGGACATCCATATTATACCAATTAGTAAACTTGTACATTGACCAACACAAGAATCACCATATTAAGCTTTCATATGATGTTCCAACATCTACTATAGTATTAGTTGCCTTTAGAATTTTTATTCAATTTGTGAGTTGATTTATTACACCTTGCATCTAGTATTATCTATCATAATGGATATAATCCATATAGTAGTATGATGGGTATATTAATGATGGAATTAGGTTCATTGATAGTATTGTGTGGAGAGATTTAAAGACATTTCTCATGGAAGTTTTAGTAGTGTTGTTGTAGTCCAGTAATAAAATACATTAATTCTTCCACTTTTACATATTATGGACTTTGAACATTGTACTTCTACATATGAATGGATGAATACATCAATGTATGGTAGTGTAGAAGAATAAATTGTTAAGAAATCTTATGATACATCCTTGTGATAGGATATCAATTTAAATTTGTTGATTGTTATAGATCTAAATATGGTTGTATAAGATGCAATGATTATATTAAAATATTTATTTGAGATGTGTATCTATAATAATACTTTCTAATAGTGTATCTTTGATGGCAATCATTTTATTGTGATAGTATTTATTTTTTATTTTTTATTTTTTATTTTTTTTGTATCATGGTATTAGAATAGGCCATCTAAGAACTAAATAGACTCAAAGTAGTTTGTATAGTTTTTTTTTTTTTTTTTTTTTTTTTTTTTTTTTTCATATGAAAGTATTCTTCTTGAATTCAATAGCATATTATATAAATTGCAAGAATAGTTAGTAGAGTTATAACAAGTCTCGCACATATAGGAATAATGGACTTTGTAATTGTAGCCTTGAAGATGCTATTTAGAACTGATTTGAAGTATTTTCAAGAAAGCATGATTTGAAGTGTTCTCAAGAAAAAAGACATTTGGAATATAATTAATTCAATACTTAAGCCTACATCAATACTACATCCAAAGAAAATATAGACTAATAGTAGAAACTCTTCTAGAATTCATGATATTCAACAATCAAAAAATGATGTAGAGAAGAAAATCATGAATAAAAAAAGAACATTAAGGAACGAAATACCAAAGAGCTTTATATATGTTATAATAGTCATAGCAAAATTTTCAACCTCACAAGAAAGAAATCAACTTTAGAGATAAAAAAAACTAGAGGAGTGGATTTTCTTAGGTTATTTTTTACAAAAATGGTAAAACCTTATATATATGACATCCCAGATCTTAAAATAAGATTATTTTTTTTAATAAATGTGTATTTAATATATATTATTGCTGATACTATGGTTATTCTAGATAAGTAAAAAAATCTAAAAATGTTTGATGATATGATTGTCTCTTTCATATAATATGCTTATGAATTAATTATGAATTGATTATCAATTTTCAAAATATAGATGAGTTACCTTTAGACACAATGATAGTTCATAAAATCCTAAAAAAATTGCTTACTAGATTTGAAACTTTTATAAGGATACTAAAGGCAAAGAAGGTCATTTCTACCTTAGTTAGCTTGGCTAGCATACTACACATAGAAGAAACTAAAATTAATTTACTATCTAATCCTCATGAAGAAGCCTTGGTTTTTAGAATTAAATATGCTTTGGAAAATTGATAATGCTTAGTATTTGGATCTAAAAGCTTTGGCATTATAACAACTTCATCAAAAAAGATTTGAATCACAAGAGAATCAAGTTTGTGATTATTGTAAAAAACCTTGTTATTTAACAATGCATTGTCAAGCCATTAAAACACTTTCTTCTAGATACTATTCATCAAGAGCAAATTATATGGAAGATATATTTGGTGAACAATATCCCACTCTAGATAATATTTAGATTGTATTGAAAATATTATCAATAGTATCTTTCTATAATAAATATTTGATAATAGGTAATCGTATCGTAAAATATTTATTTGGAAATTAGAAAGTATTCTTGTTATTAGAAAAGAACAGAGATTATATATCGATAGCCATAGCAAATAAAAAAGTACATACTATATAAGGTTAAAAAAATATTACTCTATTTGATTCTACTAAAGAAATAAATAGCCTCAAAAATATTTTGTATGTTTTAGGATTAAAAAAAAATCTTCTATCTATATAGCAATATGTTAAAAGCAATAATTTTATTTTTATTTTTATGAAGGATAAATATATTATATTAATCAAAAATAATCTACGACAATTTGTTATTATTGAATATTAGGATCTATTGTCAAAATTATACAAGTTAATCCTAAAAAATAGGCTTAAAATTTTGAAGCATGAAGCTACTTTCAATATAAAAAATAATTTTTAAGTTGAATAAAAATCAAGCTCAATTAATACAAATTATCTCTCCTACTTATGGCACTATTTTTTTGATCATGTTAGTTTTTTAATAATAATTATATTAAACTCAAAAGACTTGATTTATGAACTATCAAACTTTGAAGTGGAAAAATTAGCATGTTGTTACTATGTTCAAAGTAAAAAAAATAAGACAACTATTTTCAAAAGGTGAAGCATTAAGATCAAATAAGTTGTTGGAATTAATCTATTTCAATCTTTGTAGTCCATTGCTTGTGATTTCTCTATCAAAAAGTAGGTACTTCTTTATATTTGTAGATGATTGCATAAAAAAAAATTGGATTTACTTTCTTAAGAAGAAACAACAAATAATTAGTAAGTTTATTGAATTTTAAAAAATAATATAGAAACAAAGTAGTCACAAAATTAGATCTATACAAATAAATAATAGTAGGGAGTTTATCTTAAGTACTTTTAAAATATTTTGTAAATCTCATAGGAAAGTAAGGCAGATTATATAAGTTTATACACCTCAACAAAATGGTATTGCTGAGTGACAAAATTGGACAATATTAAAAAAAAATAAGATGCATGCTATTATTTGAAAAAGTATCCAGCTTCTTATAGATTGAATTAGCTAAAAAAATATTTTATTTAATCAATCAAACTCCAACTAAAGTAAAAGAATACCACTTGCTTCTAGGGAAAGCTTTTACTAGAGTCAAGCCAAAAATATATTATCTCAAAGTTTTTGATTGCTAATCCTATGTGCATATTAGAATACATAATAAAAAAAAAATCAATCTAGATCTAACTTTGAAAATATAATTGAATATGATGACTATTTCAAAGCTTATTGCATCTATTTTTTTCTTTTTGAAAAAAAAATATAATATACAAAGATATTGCATTCAATATTTTTTTTTTTTAACCTTGACAATATTGAATCTATTTTAGACTACATATTATTAAAATCAAATGGCCATTCTATTTCTTAGTTCAATTATAAACAATCTTTACTAACCTTACTATTTGCTTCTTTCTTATTACTCACCAAAGTGCATGTTAATGCCAAGCCAAATCCATTGGCACTATCAATGAATCCTTGTTGCACTATCTCCACATCTTGTCATGAACATATTTACTCTAATAGTTATTTAAGTAATATAAATAGATAGAAATAGATAAAAATACATTAGTTTGATAATATCTTATAGAAAAGCTTTTTAAAAGCTTCATAGATGTAATTTTACCTTTATACATGTCTATAGAGATTAGTAGGTTAAAAACTTGGCCAAAAAATTAGCCACATGTCATACGTATTAGTAGCTTGTTAGCTAATAATATGGCATACATATAAGAAACTTACCTTGAATGTTAAGACATGTATTTTTTAAATTTGACATAAGTTGGAAGTCCTATAGAACATTTCCATATAACTCTTAGGTAGATAGTATATATAGAAATAAAAATAAAGCCTTCTTCACTCTTAAAAACTCCTTTTTAGTTCTTATCTAGTTTCAAGAGTAAGAGTCTCTAGATTTTTAGTCTTTAGTAATAGTCATTCCAATTTGTTCTTGAATATATATACTTTCTTACTATGATTTTGTCATTTCTTTTTGATATTTATTTTATTTCTTTATATATCTTCTTTTAGATTCTTCTTGTTGATACATCTTTGTTAATATATTTATCTAATTATAAAAATATATTATTATTTTTTTAACTCTTTTTTCTTGAAAACTACTAAAAAAGATCTAAATTTTTGGAGTCTACAAAAGAAGAACAAATATTGTCTACTATATTTTTACTTTGAAAAATAATTATTCGATTATTGGCAACACCTATACAAACATTTCAAGCCTCTTTATGCTATTTTTTAGACAATAAGAATACATAGTAGTCAGACTTGGATATTGATAATAATCTTAGTATATCAATCAACCATTTTTTTTTGTCCAATATTGTATCACTTTCAAACATTGTAGTCTACGAAAACCACAACATGAAGAATATACTTTGGCCCACCATAACTACTATGGATTTTTTTGATTAATATGTATCTTTTTGAACATCTAATTTAGACACAACATAGTTCTTTCATCTTATCCAACCTAGTAATCTTGCAAGGGCAAAATCAACAACCACACCATTGAAAAACATACATGCCATCTTGGTTGGCTTAAGGAATATTTTGTAAGATTCTTAACTTTGTTGCAAATAAAATCCACTTTATTCAACAAAACCGCAACTCAATTTAAATGGATGTTTGCTATGATTGAAGATACCAACTCCATTTATAAAAATAGTACATAATTTTAATGCCCTTACCACCAAATAAGTCTATAATTACTACAAAGTGGATGTATGAGGCTAAATTGAACTCATATAGAATATTATAAAAATACAAAGTACAATCATTCATATAAGGTTTTGAAGAAAAAGAAGGCATAGATTATGAAGAAACTTTTCTTCCAATACTAAAATGAACATCAATAAAGACAATGGTTTTTATTGCTAGTCAAAAAAATTAGCAATTCTGTCATATGGATATTAAAATAGCTTTTTGTCAAGGACATGAATCTTAAAGAAAGAAAATCCTCAATACACTTTTGTGTCAGTGAAGAGAATCAGAAAGTCACTTAAAAGATGATGTAATATTAAACTAGAATGGCTATTGTCAAAAACAAGAACACTAAAAAGTCTTGAAACAAGACTAAGGATTAAAACGACATTGACAAGAGTGAAGAAAGCTTCACTCTTGCCTCCACATATACTTTCTAACTAAGAGATATGTGGTGATATTCTATAGGATCTCTACCATGTGTTGACTTTGCTAATCATATGTCTTAACTTGCAAGGTAAGTTATCTATATATGTGTGACATAGTTAGCTTATTCCATAAGCTACTATATAGAGTTAACTTATTATACAAGCTACCAATACGTGGTTAACTTGTTGGCTAAGTTTCTAACTTATTAATACATCTAAAGTCACAACCGCATCTACAAAGCTTCTAAAAAGCTTCTCTAGAAGACTTTATGAAATTATTCTATATTTACCTACTTCTACCTAATCATATAAGTAACTATTGAAGTAAATGTATATGTTCATGATATTACCTCCCTTCCTTCTAGGGACAAGTTCCACGAGGAGCGGTCATCATCTTTAATAGAACTTTACAATTCTTCATCTTGGTTTTGATGGATGTCATTGATGAAAGGCTTCAACTTTCTTTGTTGCATTTGCAAGATTCTTTGATTGCTCCTATGTGCATTCACTAATATCACATCCGCACCAATGAACAAGATATTTCAACCTATTTTCATGCCGCCTTGAGTCTAAAACTTTTTCCACTTTGAACTCTTGATTATTATCCTTTTCTATAGGAAGATGTGGCATTTTTTTTCTTCCCAAGATATTCAGTATCTTATATAACTCAAGAAGGGACATGTGAAATATAGGGTAGATCTTCATAGACTTTGGTAGATGTAATTGATAAGCAATAAGATTGATTTTTTTAGAAATAGGAAAAGGTTCCAACCTATGTTAATCCAACTTATCACAAGGACCAGTAGTCTTGATATTGTGACAAAGTAACCATACCTTGTCACCCACATTGAATTATGGTTGCTCCTTACAATAGGCATCCATATTGGCCTTTTGTTGTTCTTGAGCTTTCTTTAATTGTATCTTCATTGTTGCATGTAACTCTGATAAATGATTTGCTAAATCTTTTGTTATAAGATTATTAACTTTTGAAAAATCAAAAGTATCAAGTCATGGATGATTATCATAATTGGCAAAAAAAAATATTTGTTGAATAGAAGAATGTACCAAATTATTGTATGCAAACTTTGTCATTGGCAAAAGAGTTGTCCAATCATCTTAATGATAGTTGATAGTTCACCTCAAATAATGCTCCAAAATTTGATTCACCCATTCTGTTTACCTACAAGTTTGAGGATGAAAAGTCAAAGAGAGCTTTATATTCACCTTTATAATCTTGAATAGAGTTCTCAAAAATCTTGATACAAATTGAGTCTCCCTATTTGATATAATATCCTTTAGTAATCCATGATAGTAATAGTTATTGTCAATAAAAAGCTTAGCTATTTCTTCACTTCAAACAGATTTTGTACATGGTACAAAATGTGCTATTTTGATGAAGCAATCTACAATTATGAATATAGAGTCATATGAATTTGAACTTGGAAGATCTATAATAAAATCCATAGAAATGGAAGATCATAGTTGTTCAAGTATAGGCAATGGTTGGAAAAGTCTGTAGGATCGATGACGAAGAGCTTTTAATCTTGAACAAATGTCACATGATTAAACAAAGTCTTTCACCGCCTTCTATATTTGCGGCCATCAAAAATCTTTAGATATAAGTTCTAAAGTCTTGTTATATTCAAAATTTCCTACTACTAGAAAGTCATGACGTGCTTGAAGAATACATAAACATGCTTCTCTTTCTAGAATATATAGACGTCTTTCAAAATAGAGAAGGTTGTTCTTGAACTTGAACTTGGAAATATCATGAGACTTAGAAGAAAGATTCTTGATATCATAAATAAGAGGATCAGAGGACATACTTGATTGAATTTGTTTGACAAAAGTCAAATCAATAGTCAATGTTGATTTCATTGTTTGAAGATGAAAATGCTCTAGCTTCAAGAAGATTATTTTTTGTTGATCAAAAGATATGTCTCTTTCTTTTGATATAAGATAAGAGCATTTAAAAAGAGTATCTAATAAACCTTGTTGTTTTACAAGTCAATATATAATCTTAAAATCAAATCTTGATAATAACATGCTCTAACGGACTTGGCGACAATTCAAAATACAAGCTGACATGAAATACTCAAAATTCTTGTGATCAAAATATACTATAACTGGATTTGAAGTGCCTTCTAGATAATGAGGCGATTCTTGAAATAAATCGTGAATTGCAAGAAGTTCTTTATCGTGGATCTCATAATTAATCTCTGCTATTGAAAATTTCTTGGAATAAAAAGCTATTAGATGAAATTTTTCATCTGCTTCCATTTGTTATAATATTGCACATTAGGCAAAGTCTAATGCATTTGTTTCCATAAAGAATACCTTAGAAAAGTCGACGCAATACAAAATCAATACAGAAGTAAATTCTTTCTTTAAAGTGACAAATGATGCTTTGATTCCTTTATTCCACTCAAGTTTGTCTTTATAAGTCAAATGTGTAAGTGGAGCTGTAACTTGAGAAAAGTTTTTGATAAAGATTTGATAATAATTGACAAAGTTCAAATAGCATTGCACATCTTGTTCTGTTCTTGGAATCTTCTAATCTATAATAGTTTGGACCTTCTTGGGATCCATCATAAGGCCTTTGTTAGAAATGATGTACCCTAAAAAGTCAACTTGAGTAGTGTGGAATACACACTTTTTTAACTTGGCATATAATCCTGCATCTCTAAGTTTTTGTAACATACGACAAACATGAAGTTCATTTGTCAAGTTCTTTTGTATTCTTAGAGTAGATTAGAATGTCGTTTAAATAGCAAACAATAAAATCATCCAAAAATTTACAAAAAATATTATTCATAAGATGTTGAAAAGAAGCCGATGCATTCGTGAGTCCAAAAAGCATGACATTATATTCAAAATGTCCATACCTAATTCAAAAAGCAGTCATCTATTTATCTCCTTTGATACAAATTAAATTTTATGCTCATCGTAGATCTATTTGGGTATAGATCTTTGCTTGATTGAATTGGTCAAGTAGTCCTAAAATCAAACGCAAAAGATATCTATTTTTTATAGTAATCTTATTGAGTCCTTAACAATCTACACACATCTGGAAAGTTCCGCCTTTCTTCTTCACAAATAAGATAGGAGCCTCAACTAGAGATTTAGAATGGCATATGAAGTTCTTTGCCAAGTTTTCATCAATATATTCCTTTAATGTAGCCAACTCATTCTGCAATAAGCTATAGATTGGTCCGAATGGTAGTTGAGCTCTTTTTTGCAGATCAATTGAATAATCATAAGATCAATGCTCTGGAAGAATATTTATATTTTTTTTTCATAAACGTCTTAAAATTCTTGATATTGGCTAGGAATACCACTTGACGTTTTTCTACCATTAAAAATGGACGTAGCATATATAACAAAAGATGGTCTTTCTTTTGCAACACGCATATAAGCTCTCGCATCTACTAGTAAAGGTTTGGATGTACTAGACTTATGTACTTCTATTTCACTAATGTAATCTTGGATTATACTACCAAAAAATTTAAGATTATGAGAAATCCAATCTATTTAAGGATTATATTTTTTTAGCTATGATAATCCTAAAATAATCAGATTACAAGATCTTATTACATTAAATACTACTACGTTGTTATGATCTTTTATTACTACTTCTAAAGAAAAAGTTTCATAGGTAATACTTCTAGAAGACAACAAACGACCATCTATGACTTCTACATGTATGGATTTAATTTTCTTGACTCAAGTTATTTTTTTTATTTTTGACAAAATCTTTGTTTATAAAATAGATTGAGGCTTCTGAATCTAATAAAGCAAAGACTTTGTGATTTTTAGGTCATAAAAATACATCTATTATAAAATAAGGTGAGGGATTTGAAAAGAGAATAAGACCTTTACTAGGTGTTATACATGATTACAGCCGCATGGTCCCTATTGTAGCTGAAAAAACTTGTTTTTTGACACATTATCTTCTTTGGTAATTGTGCTCCTCATTTTGTAATTACGTTGCTTCTTTGGACAATATTGAATAATATGCTTAGCTTCTCCACAATATAAACACAAAGCCTCTAGGCAACATCAAGTCTTTTCCTGCTTCGTGAGAGGTTTAAAACGTATCATATCAATTTGCATTGATTCTGGCCTTGATGAATATGTTTTAGAATACTTAGGAGCTACTGCCATTACTTGACTTGTTCCTCTCTAGCCAAGTCTTTGTTCTTGATGCCTTTTAAATTATCAATTATCATATGCAATGGCTTGAGTAATAAATTATTTAAAAGATTCTACTTTTGGCATTGTTAATAAAAAATCTTTGATGCTATCTTTTAATCCATATCACAATTAATTAATAAGTAATTTATCATTCAAGTCCATCTAATAAGTGAGGTTTTGGAATTCAATAGCATATGTGGTGGTTGATTGTGATCCTTGTCGTAAAAATAAGAGTTTGATTTTTACTACTTATTACCAATCATTCTCTCCAAATGTGACCATAAATACTTCTAAGAATGAATTTAAATTATAAAGAAGTCGTGAATTCTTTTCCATCAAAGGCACAAACCAAGAAAAATCTTTTCTAGATAGAAGTGTGCCTATGAAGCTAACTTGAATAAATCCATCCACATATTCAAAACAAGGTAATCTTAAGTAGAACTTAACTTGTTGTAAAAACCCTCAAAATTTTGATCTTATTCTATGAAACTTCTCGAGCATACTAAATCTTACCTTTTTTAAGCTTGTAAAAACAAGACCTCCTGAATTTGGTTGTGAGGCTGATCGACTTGTTTCCCTCAAGTGCACAACTTCTCGATGTAGACTCTAGACTTCTTCCATAGATATAGAAGTAGTACTCTCATAGTTGACATTGATGATGCATGAAATTTTTGTCTTAAGAGTATTGACAAGCTCATGAAGATCCGCAATAGTTGCAAATCTATTCTTACTTTTGCTAAGAATAGCATCCATAATCTTTTTTTCTATAGACAACTCAAATGAATCCAAAAAATTAAATTAAAAGAAGTAATCTACAACCCTTAATAAAAATTTCCACAAAAAGGGGTAATCCGCTCTCTTTAAAAAAAAGATCAATATTAAAAAACAAGATTTTTTGTTTAAAGATGGATAGTTTGTAACCTTCAAAATACAACAATAGAAGTGAGATAATTCACTCACCCCTAAAAGAAGATAATAACATTATATTAGTACTCTTGTCAAACTGTCAAGGATATGAATCTTGAAGAAAGAAAATCCTCAATACACTCTTGAGTCATTGAAGAGAACTAAAAAGTCATTCAAAAGATGACGTAATATTAAACTAGAATGGATATTGCCAAAAATAAAAATAAAAAACTAAAAAGTCTTGAAATAAGACTAAGATAGAAAGGCATTGACAAGAGTAAAGAAGGCTTTACTCTTACTCCCATATATACTCTCTAACTAAGAGCTATGTGGTGATATTCTATAGGACCTCCAACATGTGTTGACTTTGCTAGCCACATGTCTTAACTTGTAAGGCAAGGTATTTATGTATGTGCCACATAGTTAGCTTGTTCCACAAGCTAATATATAGAGTTAACTTATTACACAAGCTACCAATACATGGTTAATTTATTGGCAAAGTTTTTAACCTACAAATACACCTAAAGTCAAAACTATATCTATGAAGCTTTTAGAAAGCTTTTCTAGAAGACTTTATGAAATTAATCTATATTTACCTACTTCTACCTAATCATATAAGAAACTATTGGGATAAATAAATATGTTTGTAATAGTTTCTTACATAGAAACTTAAAAGAAGTAGTTTACATTATTCAGCCTTAAGATTTTGAAGTACTAAAAAAAAAAGTGTGTAGATTACAAAAGGCATTATATGGAATGAAAAAGCGATATGTATGATATGAAAAGATAGATTTATTTCTAAAAAATTTAGATTTTTATCAAAAAATAAGTGACTAAAATTTATACATATGAACCATATGAGATATAGTAATTTTTATCACTTTATGTGGATGATCTCTCAATGATGGAAAGTTGTACAATAAGCATAGGCAACTTCAAAAAAGGACTTCATAAAAATTCAAAATATCTAAACTCTCAAAAAGAGCCATCACTATATATCTAAATTTAAAATATATATAAGTTGAAAAAAGAATTTTTACAATCTAAAGATCCTATGTTGCCACAAACATACATATTTATCTTGATAATTATCTAGATAATAAGAATAGGTAGAAATAAGTCAAAGTAAATAAATATGATAATATCTTGTAGAAAGCTTCTTAAAAACTTCATAGATGCTGCTTTGTCTTTATACATGTCTATAGGTGATTGGTAGGTTGAAAACTTGGCCAACAAGGATGCCATGTGTCAACATATTGACCACTTGTAATACAAGTTGGACATATGGCGTACACCTAGGAAACTTGCCTTACAAATTAAACATGTGTCTTGTAAGTTGGATGCATATTAGAGGTCTTATAGCATGTCGCCACGTATTTTTTATTTAAGTAGTATATATAGAAGCAAGAGAGAGGCCTTTCTCACTCTTATCAACTCTTTTTTTGCTTTTATTCTAGTTTCAAGAATCTTATGTTTTTTAGTCTTTAGCAATAGCCATTCTTAAATATACATACTTTCTTTTATTTTTTCACTTTCTTTTTGATACAGATCCTACAAGTTTATACATCTTCTTCTAGTTTGTATCCTTGATATATGCTCAAAACATATTAGAGACATTTTGCATAGAGAATTGTAAGCCAACATCAACACCAATGGAAAAAAAAAAAGAAAAAAAAAAAATTAAAACCAAACATGAAAGAAGAAGAAGTTGATTCAATGTATTATAAGAGCATTGTAGAGAAATACCTGCATTTTATATATATTTGACCATACATATAATTTATAACTAAATTGATTAATAGATTTATGGCATAACTACAAAAATTACATCTACTTACAACAAAGAGGATATTAACATATATTAAAAGCACACACGATTTTGGCATCTTATATTATAAGGATTACAAATCAAAACTTTTAAGATATATGGATTCAAACTTGGTGAGCAATATAGATCATGCTTGTTTTATAACAAAGCTTATATTCAATATTAAAACACCATCAATCTCATGGCTCCCAAAAAAACAATCTATAGTAGTATTATCATCATCAACAAAGGTTGAATATAGAGCTCTAGTAGATGTGTTAAGAGAAATCTTGTGGCTTATTATGCTTCTTCAAGATTTATACATTCATGTCAAATAACTATTCAATATTCACTAAGATGCTGCTAAAAATATTTAAATAGCTATAAATCTAGGTATAAATCCATGTAGCAAAAATATTATAGCTTATTATCACTTCATAAGAAAAAAAATTGAGTCTAAAGGTACTAACCTTAAATACATTAGAACAAGTAGCTCATATATTCATTAAGTGATTAAGATGGATATTTTTTAATAAAATTAGAAAAAAAAACCTTGTATTGTAAGTATACAAAGTATTACAAAAAATTATAGA
Organism: Physcomitrium patens; assembly: GCF_059467195.1. Lineage (NCBI taxonomy): Eukaryota > Viridiplantae > Streptophyta > Bryopsida > Funariales > Funariaceae > Physcomitrium > Physcomitrium patens. Next base: position 5,194,161 of record NC_143427.1, on the reverse strand, counting down.
TTATCCAATTATTCTACTAGAATAAAAAATTAAGCTTTTTTTCTAGTTTTAAATACTTTAAATTATGCTCTTCTAGAGCCTTTTACTTTTTTATTTTTTTAATTAATATAGAATCTAAGCTAAAATTTATATTGAATAATATAAAATTTATTAGGTTGAAGAAACTTTAATCAACAATATAGAACATGAAAAGATTGCTCTTATGATATAGTATTAATCAATACATCATCAAGATTAAGAACCTTTGATGAAGAAAGCTGATCACTGGAAAAAGTATTTCTGACAAAGATGGAATTTTTAACCTATATTAATACCTAAAATATAAAATTCTCTAAATAATCCATCAACCAATCAAAGATGTTGAAAAAAAATTCAAAAGGGCCCAGATTCCTAATAAAAAAGCCTAAAATTGCACACAAAAAGATTATCAATATCAAAAGAAGAAAATATTATTAGACATAGTTTTTTTATTTTTTCAAATTTGGATTGTATATAGATACCTCTCCTCAAGTTTTCTCTCAAATCCTACTCTTTGGTTTGAAAAAGAATCCTAGAGTTGCCATAGGTATGGAATTTTGTGCCTTGGGGTCTGATTTTAACCTAAGTTGCCAACTGGTCCTCTCTGGATATTAATTTTTGATAATTTGAGGTAATTTTTACTTTAATCTATTTTTAAATCTCTTCTAAACATGTCTATATAAATTTCTTATGTCACTTACTTTGATTTTTTTCCATTTATGCTTCTACAAAGTAAATAGAAGTTCTTTCTATAAAAGACAACATTAAGACTAAATCTTTTACTACCTTTCTATCATTTATCCTTATTTTTTTATTGTATCTTTTTATTAGGCTCTTCTATAATAACATCCATATTTTTAATTTTTACTATATATTTTTATTACCACATAACACTGAAAAACTACTATACAATTGTTGCAAGCTATTTATTGAACTTAGATCATCCAAGACTAAGATTCCAACAAATTAGAGAATTTTTAATAACTTCTAGCTTGAACTTTTATCATAAAAAATAATAAAAAATAAAAAAATAAAATACTAATGCTCCAAAAATTCTAAGCTTTAGAAATATGGCATCTTAGTCTTGACAAATAACAACTATAGACAGAGTCATCAATATTGTATTACAGAGTTAAATTTTATTGTAGCTACAAGGATGAGAGAGGGAGTTGAGTAATCTTATGATACATCCTTATGACTAATTATCAACATAGATTTGCTAGCTATTACAAATCTAGATCTAATTGTATAAAAAGCAATAATTACATTAAAATATTTATCTAGGATGTATAGTTGTAATGGTACTTCATAATAGTGTGTCTTCAATGATAATCATTGTATTGTGATGGTATTTTTTCTCTTAGAATACATTACATTTTCCAAGCTACTACATCAGCAAAACATGTCAATAAACATTGCAATAATTAGGAACCACCTACAAGTTAACTTAGGGATTATTTGCTTGTACAAAAACATCACTATTAGCACAAAATGGTAATGGCTATATATAAAAATATTAGAGAAATTAATAGCAATAAATCTCAAGTAGATGACTTAATTAAATAAGTCCAAACTTTGACACACAAAGTAATGAAAGTAAAACCTTCATTCCACACTCATGCTTTGGTGTGATTTAGTTTCTCATTTCTTGATTCAATATGGTATCAAAGTATAGTTGCTAAACTAGATAGAAGAAACTTTGACAATACTATCTTGTAGATATAATAAGGACCAAATAGTAGAAAACAACCTAATATTTTCTAATTCTTGAGACAATAAGAGAAGTACAAGAATAAAAGGGATTTGCCATGACAAAGCATCAAAGCTATATTGTCCCATAAATTCAAGAAAATTACTAATCAGACTTTAAAGCACTCCCACAAGCCAAGAGTGGATGATTCCAAGGTAGAAGAGAGAGTTATTCCATGCTTCAATCATTATGGACATAGAACCAACCTTGTCAATAACTAAGCCACACAAGTTAGAAGAAACAAGTAATTTCTCAATATAGAAGATAAAGATGTGAATACTTTTCATAAAAGATAAGTTTTGGCATATTATTTTTTCAAAGAGCACAAATTTGCAATATGTAACTAACACCATAAGATCATCAATTTTCTCAATGCTACAATATTCCAACAACTACAGCATGATAAGTATAAAGTAATGGCCATGTTAATAATGTCCATATGATACAATACCATCCATTATATTGCAAACTTCTACAATCTTGCACAAGCTTGACAAGCTCTATATGTTCTTTTCAACAACAAGAATGTAATCAAAACAATGTTACTACTCAACTAACTCTATTCTACCATAATAGAAGAAAAAAATTATATTATAGATTATTTACAAAAAATCAACAAAATTACAATGCAATTGAGGTTATCTAGAGAAGAAATATTGAAATTGCAATTGGTTCTCATTTCACTCAACAAATTGCTGCAAGAATATAAAAGACTTGTCTAAAATTTACTAATTCTTCAAAAGCTCCTTACCTTTGATAAGCTAGGTGGTAAACTACTTGTCAAAGAATCATAATGGTCTTGAAGGTCAATACAACATGGAGAAGTATTGTTTATTAGATATTAGAGATAATATTCCATTAATAAGAAATATAATAGAGAAAAGTTATGAAGATCCAAAGAACTGCATCATCCATCGTAATATAGATTTTCTTCAACACCTTCAAGGACAATAACTAAATGAAACAAACAATAATAGTTGTGGCTTATGGACCTAAGGAATACAAATTCCTACTTGCATCGAGAAGATCAATCACCAACTCACAATCAAATATTGCAGTAGTAGAAAAAAAATCTAAAATTAGAAAGAAAATAATAAAAAGAAGAAGCAGAGTTCTTTGACATAGTGACTCTTGCCATGAACCTAGAAGAAAAAGAAGACTCTTGGTATCTCGACAATAAGACATCAATTCATGTCACAAGAGATAGTACCAATATTTTGCAATCTCACCTTGGCTTCAATAATAATACAGATAAGATCCGTAGATAGACATTCTCATTCAATTATACAATAAGGCTCCATTACAATGAATTATAGAGGGATGCATTGAGCAATACAAAAAATCCTACATGTACTAGGTATTAATAAAAACTTGTTATCAATAGGCATAATAGCAGATATGGGTTATATTGTAATTTTTTCTTTTGATAGATATTTAATAATGACAGAGAAATCACCACCCATCATTATAGTAGAAGGAGTAAGAAATCAAAATATTGGCCTCTATAAGCTTGTGACACCAAAAGAAAAAGAAGTCAACATGCTCAAATTCTTCAATGCACAATTTTGGCATCTACATCTATGACGCATTGGCATTTGCATCTATGACCATTTTATAAGAGTGAGTACAAGCATAACAATGTGTCATAGATACAGATGCCAAAGTGCTCACTTGGTGACAATTCAAAATACAAGCTGACATGAAATACTCAAAATTCTTGTGATCAAAATATACTATAACTGGATTTGAAGTGCCTTCTAGATAATGAGGCGATTCTTGAAATAAATCGTGAATTGCAAGAAGTTCTTTATCGTGGATCTCATAATTAATCTCTGCTATTGAAAATTTCTTGGAATAAAAAGCTATTAGATGAAATTTTTCATCTGCTTCCATTTGTTATAATATTGCACATTAGGCAAAGTCTAATGCATTTGTTTCCATAAAGAATACCTTAGAAAAGTCGACGCAATACAAAATCAATACAGAAGTAAATTCTTTCTTTAAAGTGACAAATGATGCTTTGATTCCTTTATTCCACTCAAGTTTGTCTTTATAAGTCAAATGTGTAAGTGGAGCTGTAACTTGAGAAAAGTTTTTGATAAAGATTTGATAATAATTGACAAAGTTCAAATAGCATTGCACATCTTGTTCTGTTCTTGGAATCTTCTAATCTATAATAGTTTGGACCTTCTTGGGATCCATCATAAGGCCTTTGTTAGAAATGATGTACCCTAAAAAGTCAACTTGAGTAGTGTGGAATACACACTTTTTTAACTTGGCATATAATCCTGCATCTCTAAGTTTTTGTAACATACGACAAACATGAAGTTCATTTGTCAAGTTCTTTTGTGTTCTTAGAGTAGATTAGAATGTCGTTTAAATAGCAAACAATAAAATCATCCAAAAATTTACAAAAAATATTATTCATAAGATGTTGAAAAGAAGCCGATGCATTCGTGAGTCCAAAAAGCATGACATTATATTCAAAATGTCCATACCTAATTCAAAAAGCAGTCATCTATTTATCTCCTTTGATACAAATTAAATTTTATGCTCATCGTAGATCTATTTGGGTATAGATCTTTGCTTGATTGAATTGGTCAAGTAGTCCTAAAATCAAACGCAAAAGATATCTATTTTTTATAGTAATCTTATTGAGTCCTTAACAATCTACACACATCTGGAAAGTTCCGCCTTTCTTCTTCACAAATAAGATAGGAGCCTCAACTAGAGATTTAGAGCCTCAACTATAGATTTAGAGCCTCAACAAGAGTGAGCACTTTGGCATCTGCATCTATGATACATTGGCATCCTTGTACTCACCCTTGTATCACAAATGGCATGTCTTACATACCAATCAACACAACCCTCTTCTACATATGTGCATTAGTTAAAATTCACAAACCAACAAGACCAAAAGTTAGCATCAAATGGATGACCAAAAGACACAAACTCTTGCATGCCAACTTAGTTTGCACCTTTCAAAAATATCTCACTTGGCAATTTGAAATATTTTTCACTGCTACAGACAACTACAGCCGGAGGGCATGGATCCTTTCCCTTAAGAACAAGAGCAACACTCTTGCACACTTCACCGAATTCCATCAACACGTTGACAAAACTAACATCAAAATACAAAGCCTATAAACAGATAGGGGGGCCAGTTCATGTCAATTGAATTCATAGAATCTGTAGAAAAGCTGGCATTATACAACAACTCAGCACCGCACATTCCATACTAGAATATAGTTGCAAAACAAAAGAATCGTACAATCATAGACAGGGCGATGAACATTACTATAGACGCACAATTGTCGCACACACTTTGCCTAGAAGTAGTTGCAACAGAAACCTATCTAATCAATATCAGCCCCTCGAGATCAAACCAAGAAATGTCACCAATGGAAAAATACATCGGTAAGCCCATTGACTTGAGTAGGCTTAAAGTCTTTGGTTGTGCCGATAATGTTTATGTGAAAAAGCCAGAGAGAAGTAAACTTGATGCACAAGCCAAGCTATGTATCTTCGTGGACTATGACTGCCAAACAAAGGGCTACCGCATCTATGCCCCGGAGAAGCAAAAAATCTTCGTCACAATAGACATGCAGTTTGACGAACAGACCATGGCTATTCTACTTCTCTAAATAGATACTAATCGACCAACAACAGACGCAACAACATCACCTTTGTCATTGTAGTTCTCGTTCACACAAGTGAACCAATGCAGATTCATGCAACTCGGTATATCGTCGCTCATTTGTCGGGTCCAAACAACAATGACGAAACTAGTGTCATGACCTTGCGCGAGACAACATTGTCGCCGCTCTAGCACGACCCAGCACCACCGCATTCACTTGAACCAAATCAACAACTTAGCATCATGCCCCCACTCAATACAACATCGAAGCATTCGTCAGACCTAGATCAGCAACCCACACTATTGCAAAAGTCCAGAACCACTACAACAGCGCCGATCCATCGGTCATTGAGGTTACGGGGAGCTCCACATTATTTCAAGGATTACTACATATTCTCAGCAGAAGCCATCCCAGAGCCGACAAATTTCCACAAAGCATGTACCAATCCCAGATGGCGTGCCGCAATGAAGAGTGAATTTGATTCATTCATCAAAAACAAAACCTGGATATTGGTGGAGCTGTCCCCCGGAAAGTAGCCAGTAACCACTAAATGGATTTTTTGAATCAAATTGAGCGCGGATGGGCTGTCCGAACAACTCAAGGCCAAATTGGTAGTACAAGGTTTTCAGCAACAATAAGGCCTCGACTACCAAGAAACTTTTTGCCAACTGTAAAATGGACAACCATTCGAATCATAGTTGTAATAGCGGCATGGAAACAGAGGGAGATTTTGCACCATGATGTTAAAGCTGCGTATCCAAACGGGATTTCGACCAACAAAGTCTACATGACACAGCCCAAAGGCTTCGAAGACATCAAACAAAGAAGCTTTGTATGCGAGTTGAGACGCTCCATCTATGGCTTGCGGCAATCCAGGGACGCATAGTACACTAAATTTGATGCTTATAACCCTCAGATTTGATCAAAGCAATATCCATTACAACCTGTACATCAAGGTATCCACATCCACACTATACACACTTTTGATCTTTTATGTAGATGACAGAATGCTCACATGGAATAACACTATTGAGATTCAAAAAACCGAAGAAGCATTAGAAGAGAGGTATAAAATGTCGGATTTAGGCAAAACAAAACTTTATATAGGACTACAGTTTGCAATATACCCGTGTTGAGCCAGTAGTAGCCCTTTCAGTTTGTGAACAAACCTAATCAAGAAGTTTGGCCCACAACAATCTAACCATTGTACCACACCAATGGAGGAGTCAGCGCATTTACATTCCCGCATGGATTCTGAACCAGTAGATGTTGACATATACCAAAGTTTGATAGGAAGTTTGATCTTCATTACCTACACCAGAGCCAACCTATCCTATGTTGTTACTATACTAAGCAAGTTCATGGCAAATCCGTTACAAGCACACATGAGTGCGACAAAACGTGTTTTATGGTACCTCCAACGAACAATCAAAATGGGCATACTCTTCCCAAATCAAAACAACATGCAGCTTCGTGCCTTTCTAGACTCGGACTGAGCATGTGATGTAGATGGAAGGAAATCAACCACTGGCATTCTCATCAAACAAGGCTACGCACTAATTACATGGAAAAGTAAACTCTAACCTACTATAGCAACTTCATTGACAGAAATCAAATACCGATCACTAACTGAAGCAGCAAATGAAAAAATATGGACTAGACTACTATTAAACATCAAAACAACCAAACCGGCTCCCTTCTTTTGCAACAATCTGAGCGCAACTAAATTAATTAAGAATCCCATCCTACATGCAAGAACAAAACAATCAATATCCAGCATCATTTCATCAAAGAAAAAATTACATAAAAAGAGATTGAAGTCATACATATTCAAAGCAAAGAGCAGCATGCAGACATCTTTATGAAGTCTCTCGCAAGAACCATCTTTCTACAGAAGTCCAGCAAAATCGGCCTCAAAAACACAGAAGGGTTGTAAATTGTGTCTTTCAATGCAGAGCACCAGATCCGTTGCTGAGGCCGCTCAAATACTCTACCACATTTTCTCCTTCACTCTTAGACCCAGTAAATTATAGAAGATTTTCAATCACCATATATTCAAAAGCTAACAAGTCATCATGAAAATAAAGCTATACAGGCTCTACAAGCAAGCCATATCAATGTGCATTTTGAAGATACCCAATCCTATCAAGTTTTGTAAATTTTGCTACCAACCAGTTGAGCTACAACTCAACTTTCCGTTGCAACCTCTTGTTCACCTCTCGAAGCTACACCAATAATACGAAATCTCTGTCGGCTTTCACCCTCAACCATATGTACTATGTTACTAGGTTGTCTAGTAGTCCAGGCAACAAACTTGTTTTTACAAAGTTTATATCATCGACACTCGCCTTCCTCAACAAGAAAATTGCACTCGATAGATAGTTCGACAGAGTCTGCAAAAATCGACGTGCAAGCAACCAAAATATTTATATAAAAACTCCAAGTAACTCGGCCGATGACAACTCTTCAATGTCAAAAAATAGCGGCATACCAAACAGAGGGAGAGAAATGTTTGAACTGGGGAATGTGACGTGAGAGAGTGTTGGAGCACATCACATTTTCCAAGCTACTACATTAGCAAGACACGTCAGTGAACATTGCAACAATTAGGGACGTCAAGTAAACTTAAGAATCATCTACTTGCACAAAAACACCACTACTAACACAAAATGGTGATGACCGCATATAAAAACATTAGAGAAAGTAATGACCACAAATCCCAAGTAGATGACTTTTTTAAATAAGCGCTAACTTTGACACACAAAGCAATGCAAGTAAAACCTTCATTTTGTACTCATGCCTTGGTGTGATTTAGTTTCTCATTTCTTGATTCAACATTTTCTTTGTAACATGTGTTCTTTGTATCACAAACTACCCTTTTTTCTTCTTCGAGTTTTTGCCTTGTGTTGAGCTTCCTCGCCGAGCGTTTCTTCTTGTCTGATCTCCATTCATTGTCTTGTGGTTGATCAGTAGGATCTCGACAAGCGCATGTAGTTCGCCGCTTGGAGGTATGCTCATCTGGGAGTCGCACTTGCAATCGAAGGCTGATTTGTTGTGCAAACTTGAAATAAAGTGCATCATGATACGATTGAATCTTTTGTGAAGATAAGAGACTAGATAATATTTTCTATACACTAGATATCATTATGTTATATTGAACATGGCTTGCAAAATGTATATTTTCTAGAATACTACTTCTTATTGGCTGATTTGGGTTTTAGACCCTCGTAGTATTAATGCACGATGGAATTTGCAAACAAACAATTTCTTGCGAAAATTTGACTCAAGCGAAAGAAGTTCAAAATCTAGAACAGATGTCAAGCCTACCACTCACAGTAAAAGCAAATTAAGATAATTCCTGTACACTCATTTATTCACGTGGATTTTTTTCAATATCTACTTCTTTGTTGTGTGTTTTTGTGTGAATAGGAAAATGATAAACAATTAAATAAAAATATTAAAAAAAACTTAAAACACTAAATAAAAAACAAGACAAAAAAAAACACACAAACAAGTGAATGCATTTAGATTGATATCTCACAATGAATTCTGATGATAACAAGTACCGTATTGCATATCAATGAACAAACATGATTATGAAAAAATTCTACTACTTTATAAACAAACAAATAAAAGAGTGTATATTTATAAACTTTGGTTTGATTTAGATGTTGAAGGGATATTTTCAGACTAATTGAAACATTTTGTTGAATATTCTTTAAAAATTTGATTATCATTTTGAGCTTATTCAATTCTAAAGTTTAATCTAAAAATAAAAATAAAAATAAAAACACTACAAGTAATATTTGATTCGTGAGAATTACCTTGGTTTACTTCCATGGCTGCAAGTAGACAAATATATTCATTTTGGTAACTAAGAATGACTAACTATATACATATAATATGATATGTATTCTAAGAATGACTAACTATATACATATATACATATATATACATCTATATATCTTTCAAACTTCATTTGACTTATTAAAAACTAGCAAGAAATTTCAATATTATATCATTTATATTATAAACATATACCAAGTTCAAAAAAGGATTTTTTCAATACATATCAAATATTCATATATTATATCAATTTAGAATTTTAAGAAAACTTGTATAAAATCTCACAATTAATATAAATACTTATTTTATTTATCTGTGATTATATTTATCTCAATATATTATGTCAATCATTTTTTATAACAAAAATAATTTTCTATTTCTCATCATTCTTATAAAGATGCTACTAAACTTTAGCAATTGGAACACTTTACCAATGTTATAGATTCCATGCACACACCAATCCATTCACTATGATGTGATATTTTATTTAAATTTTTATTTTAAAAAATTAATAAAAATTAATTTCCTAAAATTTTAAAGATCAAGATTCCATTTATGTCAAGAATTTCAAGGCATCATAATCTAATTTTGTAAATCAAATGCACTTGATTACACTATCATCTTCCTATTCACCAATTATAATAAATTCTTCTTTGATAGATCACCCTTCAAGTGGTAGTGGCAAAATAGGGGCATCTACTTAATAACATCACTTATTTATAATTAGAAATAAAAACACCTCCTATCTCCTCTTTTCATGTACAACATTGTAATATATATATATATATATATATATATATTAAATAATCAAAATTAAATTTTTCTTCAAAAAAATCACAATAGTACCACACTATATATATATATATATATATATATATACAAAAATTAGAGTTTCCAAATATTTGACACTCTTTTAGGTGAATCCATTCAACTAAACATCACAAACATTTCCACATACAGGCCCAACTTATGGAATCAACAGCCAAAGAGAGCAAATACCCATACACATTTTAAATTTACCAAATGTCGTATACCAAATACCCACATCTCAAATCCTCGCATCGTAAAACCACCACGAAAATATTAAAAAAAGAAACAAAAAAAACCAAAGTATGTTTCAACAACCAAAACACACACAAACACAAACACCAACACTGGGTTACATGCTCAACATCGTTGTCTACTCTTCCCAAATCAACCACAACCGCATCTCATTCAACACACACATGTGTGTATTTGTGAATGAAACTGTGTGTGTGTGTGTGTATGAGTGGGAGAGAGACAGAGAGAGAGTGGTGTGTGTTTGTTTGTTTGTTTGTTTTTGATTTACAGCATGAAAATGGTGTTGCAAGTGTATTCTCATCTCTTAACAAATGTGTTGCAGGAGATTCAGCAGCAGCAGCAGCATGGAACATGACTCCAGCGAGAGCTTGACCAGATCCATACGGCGACGACGGAGGCGAGTGAGAGAGCCACATCGAGACACGCAGAGTTGCTTGAATCAAGCACAGCAAGGCAAAGAAAGGCACGCAAAGCAAGCACAAGAAAGGTGGGTGTGGTGGGTGGGTGCGAATTGTGTGACTATGTTTGCAGTGCGCCGTGATGGGAAGGCAGGCACAAGGGCGAGCAAGCAAGCAGCGATGGCTTCTTCACGGCGTTAACGAGGAGGAGGAGAAGTGTTCAGTCAGGAGTGTCAGAACGTGGAGATGGTTGCAGAAGAAGAAGAAGAAGAGCCTGCTGGCTGGCTGGCTGACTGGCTCAACCAGGCGGAGGTCACGAACTTGGCCTGGCCTGGCCTGGGGGGGATGATGATGACAGATTGCCAGCACCCCACCCCCCACTTTGCAACACGTTACTTACAACCCTTCAGTGTCAAGGGGGTTCGGTCCGAACGCACTGCGCCAATAATACAAAGATGCTCAGAGAATGACATGTATGGTTGGCACACTCCAGCAGCGAATGATTAGACGTCGGCATTATAGGAGGTGGGGGTGAGGAGGGGGAGGGAAACAGGAGAAAAACCCGCAGTAGCCGAGGGAATAAAAAAAATAAAAAAAATAAAAAAAGAACAGAGGGAGAGAAAGAGAGTGAGAGAGCGAGTGAGAGAGAGAGAGAGAGAAAGTGAGTGATATAGATAAAAACCCAGCGGAAAAGGATCTCGCCTTCCCCTCTGCCTCTGACGGTTGCGGACAAAGGGAAATGCTGCTCAGTCTGTAATTTCATTAGGAGAACACTGTGCAGTGAGCAGCAGCCGGATCCGGCTCTGGCTATGGCCATAGCCACGTCCACGATGGCTGTGGCGTCTTCCCCTGCTACATCGCCATTTGCTCCCCGTTCCTGGAAACTCGTCGCCAGTTCAGCATCGCTGGGGCCCCGCGTACGTGTGTCGAGGTCAGATCCAAGCTTTTGGAAAAGCTTGCGAAGTGGGTATGTGGGGAGTTGGAGATCGAGGGAGGTGAGGTGCTGCACAACGTCATCGTCGTCGTCTTCGTCAGCTGCAGCAGCACCACCACCACCAGCGACCCAAGAGCTGCCAAGGAAGCTGCAGGAGATAGTGCGCATGTTTCAGAGTGTGACCGAGCCGAGAGCGAAATGTGAGCAGTTGTTGCTGTATGCCAGCAAGCTGAAACCGCTCGCGGAGGAGCATAAGCAGCCGGAGAATCGTGTGGAGGGGTGTGTGTCGAACGTGTACATTGTGTGCGAGGTGAAGCCCGAGGATGGGAGAGTGTACCTGGAGGCCGAGTCGGATGTGTTGCTGACGAAAGGGTTGGCGGGGTTGCTGGTGGAGGGGCTTTCTGGCGTGATGGTGGAGGAGGTTTTGAATTTGACGCCCGAGTTTGTTCACATGCTAGGGCTGAAGCAGAGCTTGACGCCGTCACGCAGCAATGGCTTTCTCAACATGTTGAAGCTGATTCAGAAGAAGACGTCGCAGCTTAATTCGAATTATGTGTCACCATCGACGATAACCGCCGACAATGCTCATGATACTGTGCCCATCACCTCCATCAAAACCAAAGACGACCGCTCGGATACTGCTTCCCTTGCCTCAGAGCACCCTGCCCTGTTGAAGAAGAAAAAACACGTTACTGAGAAGAAGAAGCTTACTGAAGGGTTAACCGAATAGGCTCATCCGCGACGCATTTCAGCAGTGAAGGCTGTGTTGGACCGATCCCAAGGATGAAGACTTGCTGCAGGATGAGCTTCGGGAAGGTGGTGTGTGCATGCTCTCTTCCTCAACACCGTGACACCAGCTGAGGCTGCTACCAAGTCCTAGACCCTGGGAGTAATTGTGTGCTCTAGTATCCGATCCCCAGTCAATTGAGGCGGAAAGTCCTACTTTTCAAGTGCGATGTAAATAAGCAATTATCTCCACCAGGAGTCTTCCTTTGCTGATGGAGCTCCTCAATTCATCTAACGCATTTTCTCGTCGCGAATATAATGCTCTTGATTAACCGGTGACTGACTTACAGGCGTATATGCAGTTATGGCCTTTTCCCATGCAGGGTTAAGGCTGTAGATACTCTTTAGTAGCTCCATAAATGCGGACGGAGCTCAAAAATTAGACGTGGAAGTCATTTTAGTTTGTATAGGATGGAGAAGATTCAGATCTGCAACGGTGGAGCATTTCTCATGCTGTAGATCACTATGGTTTTGCAAGAACCATCAACTTGTCACCGTTTTGTGGACAGATGCCTTGTTTGAATGCTAAAATAAGTTTTTCGATGACGGTATGCTTGTGCTCTTAGTCTTGATCCTTCCTGCCTGAGTCGTGGAATGTTTGGCCTGCAGAACGCTACAGAACATTTGAATTAGTATCCGACCGAGACAGTGGTCTCCATTGGAAGTCGTGAATGTACCTGGCTGATTGTGCTGGGACCAGAGAACCTCTCGCTTCACCTACTGCTGGCCTCCAGTTTCGTCTCGGTTGTTTAATTTAGTTCAATTGTCTAATGAATTGGTCTTTAATTAGTACTGTAGATATTCAGCTCAACTTATACTGGTCCAACTGCCATTCTCTCCTAACGTTGTTGGATATCCCTAGTATAGGAGATGCAATGCCAGTTGGTTGTGTTTTTTGTTTGCTTTTTTGTACATGTGTAACCAATTTGAATTCGTCAGAAATGCATCGCTGCATGCATCTTTAGACTTCAACTTAACCTTAAAAGTTTTGGTATCGACTTAGAACCAAGCGAAGCCCAGCCTAAATCATATGAGTATCCATCTCTACTAATGCATATCATAAGTCGAAAGGCATTAGTATTAGAGCCACTGTGAAAGTTGGGTAACAAGAGGCAACTGGCAATCAGAATTTTGCTGTCACCTTTTTCTCCTTTGTGGACAGCAAAAGCTAGAGGTAACCGCTAGAGCTTTATTCAAGAGGGATCACTCAATTTCCGGATTTCTGCTCTGCGAAATGATGATCCCAACATAATTGAACACTCGAGAACTCCAAAAAGGGTATATTCAAGGCACACCAAGAATTACCATAATTCAGACTTAAAGAGCAAAGACTACGAAGGCAGACGAGTACCTATACTTGCCATCAGGCCATAGTATTTACATAGAATATGAACAGTATGGTACAAAGTAAAACAAAGTAGTTCCGACCCACGCGCCTCCACTTCTTCTAGGAGAGTTATTCAGTCTTAAAAGAGGGATGTCGGAGCTCTCAATTGTGAGTTTCTATTCCGTCACTTACCCTCCACGATCAAGAAAGGCTTCCACCAGGTGACAAGCACCCAATGGATGTTGCCTGCTCTAATACTGGTGCTATCGAGCCTAAACTGAGGGCCAGCACTTCCCAACACTAAGCCAACGCTTCTGCTGATGCCTCAGAATCACGTTCAGAGAGCAACGAGAAAACGTGACTTCGAATTGATCAGAGACGGCGAAACTTCACAAATGAAAGGCATAACCTACACACTTCTGATGGGCATTTTAGAACAGCCCTTCAATAACATCACTTCGCAGTAACTTTTCCATCGACCAGAGTCTCTCGTACAATGTGTTGCATGCACACCTAAGGCGCAATCACATGCATGCAAACCTGACAAATAGCAAACCGGAATAAATGGAGGACGGAAGCAGCCTGTGAGCTGGGTATCATGACGAGCGTGCGGGTAATCAGAGCATATTTAGCATCAGACACTTTTAGCGGATAGACCTGAAGCACTCTTCAATACTACGAATGCGATAAATTCCATGACTCCAAAGTGTGAGAGTTCTGCAACTACCTGTTGAGGATGGAACCAGGTTCAAGTCACCCGTCTATCGCAGCTTTGAGATCCTTCACAACCATTGTCAAGGAACTAACTGATCAGGGAGAAGGTTCCTCTGAAGAGCTTATCAAAAACTTTGGCTTTTCGGAACCAATATTGTCATCCATCACTCCAACCCTGGACAATTTGTTCCTCGGACTTGGCCTGCTCATGAAGCTATTTCCTCGAACTGATCTAGGTTTGAGTTGCGTAGACATAGATATCATTGAATTCTTAGGCATACCCTTGTCAGAGTTGCAGCGTGGGCAAGCTGGGTCTTGACGAGCACTTTCAGGAGTAATTTGCTCGAGGCATTCAGTATGGTAGGTGTGGCCACAAACCAGTACCCCAATAACGTTACATTCGTGAAAGCCCATGACGCGCGAAGAGGCCCAAGGAGACCGTTGAGCAAGTGTGCGCGAACACACTCCACAAATCTGCACAAAACAAGCAGTCTCAGCACACGATTGAGGATACAACGGGACCTTCAGCATCTGCTATAGAGTGTATTAAATAGCGTTCTTTTTTGTCTTCGCAAAAGAGATCGATCTACTTCAACGCTAGGATAGACGTTTCATGTTCATGAAATAGAATTATTCATTTTCTCCTGGACGAGGCTGTACTAAGAGGCGCATCCTGCGTAAATAACGAACACTATCCTTAATGCCAATCAATAAAGACACATTCAAAAAACAATTCCTTCCCAATCACCTCCAGAGTGCTTAACATACAAGAATGATGTCAAGAGTAACAACAAAGGAACACCTACCTCTGAACGCGGACTGGGCAAGGCTAACTGGGAACCACCAGCGGTGATTTTCTCCATGTACACATGACCAAAACTTCTGTCATAACTCTCTCGACTAAGATTCCAGCCGCAATCATTTTGGCTTGTGACATTTGCCATCCTTAACCATTCCTGCCGCGCGTCAGGACCCACTTCCATGAACCCATGGAATGTTGACCAGTCAGAGGAGCTCCCCCCCGGACTAGAACTCCTACTAGAGCTTGATCGGTTAAAGGAGAACCGACCATCTAAGGATGGCACTCGACTTGGACCTGCCGGGAGAAAACGTCCTTCATAATGCTCTCTTCGTGCAGGATTTTCAGGCACCAGGAATGAGGGCTTGGACAAAAAAGAGTCGTCCACGTGGGAAGAGGATGAAAATTTTGAATCCGGATGAGTGGAGAGGGGTTTTGGGGCATTGTCACATGGCAACGAAGTACTCTCCAACTTGTTTGAAAATGCACGTGGGCGGGTAAAGAATTGCTCCTGCAAATATGTGCATAGCGTTTTTTTTTTTTTTTTTTTTTTTTTTTCGGATCCATCAGATGCGTTTTCTTCTATAAAAAATCATAATTCAAACCAAATCACTAATAAACAGGAATATATTACGACATATAAACAAAAAAAACCAGTACGACATCAATCACGATTGAGAAAATTAAGTTACATTTTTTTAAAATGCTTTTATCTTCAAATATCATGGATACGAAAGACGGGATTTTGACTCCCAACACCGAAGGCAGGGGTAGAATTGCCACGTTCCGCATTAGCACTTACCGCTTTGGAAGAGGGTATCGAAGTTGACGGGCTAGCTGCTATTTCTGCAGTAGAAAAGTCTCAACATTTTCAGACTGCAAGCCCTAACTACCACGTCTATCCATCCAAAAAAGACCAAAGACATGATTGAGAGAAACCCTCCGTATTGATCAGTTCAAAAGCTTACCGTAGTCTCTGGACATAGTTCCGACAATTGGCAACTGAATCTACTTTTCTTGAGACACCTCAGATTGTACTGACCAAGCCAAAGTTCAAGAACATGAGTGGAACATCAGTAAAGGGCGAATTAGATCGAGAAAAACATATACCTGATTCGGTTGTCATTGAACCAGCAGTACGATGACTGGATGAAGCAAGAGGATTCCATATAAAATTGTTGGGACTGCCTCCATATAGACTCCCAGATGGAGTGCGGAAATGGTTGTAATGCCTACCACCGTCTACCCTTCTCCAGCTTCTACTTCCGCGACTATTTGAAGACAAAGATCTCCTGGGAGTGGGAACCGTTCGGGACGAAGTACCCAGGTAGTCATCACTTTGAGAATGACCCAAATGCGAGCTGGCGTGCGGCGCTGCAAATCCCTCATTGGTATGCCAACGAGGCTTGTCCCCCACATTCGGCCAATTGTGAGCATTCTCGGACGGTCCATGTGGCCTTGCGGCCACACAGCAAAGGGACCCCGTTTTGGCTGCCTGGGTACACACTCTTTTCTTTCCTCTCTCAATATGATGGACTTCCTCCTCCCTACGACTTGGGACAGGTATCGCCGCCGTTGTGCCTAACTTTACGTTACTATGTTGGAATAGGTGTTGCGTGCGTAGATGTTAGAGGTGCTAAAATTCCTGCATTGCACAAAATCATAGACCAACATTATTAGACTATGCGAAATCGGACTCGATCTCTCTGCCAGCAGCTAAAAAAAATTCATCGAATACCACAAATTGCAATAGATTGATTCCTGAATATCCTCACTGCAAAACCAGCTGCATTTCAACAATTATTCGCCAATTCCTAATCATGGGGTAGGGACTGACCTGGCAAGTCGTCGCAAAATAATATCCTGCACCCTCCAAGCATGATATCCAGTTGTAGAGCACGCACTTGTGACAATGCAATGCAACTATGTTGATAAGCGTTTGTCATGTCCTGAATATCATTCTGTATAAGTTCCAGCGTCTAGATGAAGTGAAATTGGATAGAATGCTTCGGCGTGAACGCTACGCCCAACGCACACACTGCGCACACGAAAATTTTAAAATCCTTAAATTAGGCATGAACCGCGGAGGTTGTGCAAATACACCGGCTAAATTCAGAAATCAGAACCTGTTGTTGAGAACCATCAAGGTAGGCCTACATTTTTCATCAAGACTAAGCAAGACGATGTGACCACGTCGCAACTCCTTGATCGGGTTAGCACATTAAGAAATTCAGGCACGGTCGTACTGTCGAAAGGGCCTCCAAGAAAGCGAAGAGCCATCGCTCACGGCCCAAAGTCTGTGATTCCACAGTCCTTGGCAGAGCCAGCCAATTCTACCTAGCGCGGCCCTCCCAAATACTCAACACACCTTACATAAAACATGGAGAGAAACCTAACTCGGCAAGCGCATCTAGAACCTGACAAAACCCGAGGACGTGACCATTTTCTAATAAAAGTACACGCTTCACAACCTTGAATAAGGTGAATATATATATATGTGTGTGTGTGTGTGTGTGTTTGTTTCGAAATCAAATAAATCTCAGAGGGGCGTCACGATCAAACACGCAACACGCTACAACCACAAACACGGAAATAGAAGGATGAAAAAGCAAAGAAAACAATACAAACAACCCCACAACTCCACAGAACTTCGCCAATCCCGTACTGAAAATCGTACGCCCGTCTCAAACAAAAAAAACACCACCCATCGTTCCCGACATGACACGAATCACTCACTAAAACCCACGTTTCACTCCACACCTGGAAACAGCACAACGGTGACCACAACCCTCGCCCATCCAGGCACGCTCACAAGAGCATCGCACGCAGAGAGAAAAGGGTGCATTCGAAGACGGGTAATGACTCAAGAGAAAAGCACCGGCACCTCGGCGGCGGTAGACGAGAGGAGAAATCCTTTTCTGCGACGCGAACTTAGAGATGCGACGAGAGCACGATGCCCAGCAGGGAGAGCAGGAGAGCACGATGCCCAGAAGGGAGAGCAGGAGAGCACGAAGTGCAGAAAAGGGGGGTGAATAAAGCGCAATGAGCCTGAAAGTCTGCGACAAAAACAGAGAGAGGGAGAGAGAGACGCGATTGGAAATGGAGGAGAAACCGAGACGACGGCAAGTCCTTCGTCCGACTTTCGTCGCGAAATTAAAAACTCATCTCCGTTCCCATTTTCATCGGCTCTTCGTTAGTTTTCCGCTGCGGCTCGGTGAAGACAAGTGATTTGTCTGGTAGCCGGATGATGGGGCGACGACGCAAAGTAGAGAACCAATGCATCAAGCACATGTCGAAGGATTCTCTCTCTATTTTTGTGGGAGCTTATTAAGTGCACCTAAAATGACTGAAAACATTAACTGCAGAGAGGTTACCGCAACCACCACGAGCAGCGAAGCCCTTAGCGATCGATCCGAGACACAAAGCTTTCCACCATCATTTTACAGTCTGTTTCATCTTCACAAAAATTGCCCCAATTAGAGCACCATTTGCCTCCCCCATTGCAACGAGTTGCTAAATAACATTCCAACGAAAAATCAGTCGAACAAACCATAAGCTTTAGAATGTTTAAAATGTTGATTGTCAAGTACAGATTTGTATTTGATATTTCTGACTTTATTTACAAGCCCCCGTACTTTACGCCCTAAGCGACAGGACAAGAAAATTTAAGATGGATGAGAAAAAATGACACGGAATTTATCATTATCATTCTTACTGTTATTCTAATTCACAGTCAGAATGAATCAAACAACACATACAGAATAAATAGCCAAGTCTTGATGCCAATGTGTGAGATAACCTTGACACGGACACGGAAAATGCCAACAAGACAAACCCATTCTCAAATAAAATAAAAAACCGTTTCAAACGAACTGGACGGAATCTGACATGAGACCTCGAAGAATGATCAAAAGAAAAGGAGGGACGAGGAGCTAGAAACGTAGAAAGAAGAGAGAGAGAGAGAGAGGGAAAAAAGGGCACAGACCCCAAAGAAAAACCAAAGAGGGGAGAAAGAAAAAGAGCAAGAGAGAGAGAGAGAGAGAGAGAGAGAGAGTGCGAAGGGAGGGAGGGAGTGAGTGCAATCGGGGGAGGGGGGTAGAGTGCTGGTGCTGTGCTCTATCTATCTAGGGCTATGGTGACGCAGGCACGCTGTGTGTGCGCCATTCATTCAGTCATTCATTCATTCATTCATGCATGCATTGTTGTTGTTATTATTATTATTGTGATGATGATAAGTAGCCCGGGTAGAGGCACACATAATACAAATTGCCTGCCTGAACCCAGATTCGTTGCTTGATGCCCCGCAACAGGAATCACAACAGCGCAGGAAGGACTGCACTGCACTCTCACACCCCCCCTCACTCTCTCTCCCCCTCCCTCCCTCCCTCCAGTGCCCTGCCTTGCCTTGCCCCTGCTCTGCGCCAGCCAGCCATCCCCCCCCCCCGCCCCCCCCGCCAGTGAGTGAGTCCGCTCGCCCTCATGCCGACCATCTCACCTCCGCGGGCCCCTCGCTCGCTCCGTGTGAGCCGTAAGGGCGGGGGGGGGGGGGGTGAGTGGTATTGTCCTCCAGGGTCCCCACCGCGCGGGGGGGGGGGGGGGGTGGGGCAAAGCGAGCTGCACTGCACTTGGCAGCATCGCTCGCAGCTGAACACCACGACGACGACAACGCACTCGCCGGTGCCTGGTTTGAATCCTGGTTCGATTCCTCGTTTGGTTCCTGGTGTGATGCCCCGATTTTATGCCTGGTTCCTTGATTGATTTCCTTTTCTTGGTTGGTTTCCTAGTTTGATGCTGGGTTCCTTACTCGATTTTCTTGTGTCTGGTATGTCTTGATTTCATTGCCGAGTTGGATTCCTGGTTCAGTGCCTGGTTTGTGTGTGTGTGGTAGAATGATGCCAGGCTGTGTCCCTTGGTCTGGAATGTATGTGGCCTGGTTTGAAGCGTAGTTCGTTGCCTGGATGGGCGGGTCCTGCTGGGTGGTGGTGGTGGGCTATGTTGCACCATTACAGAGAGAGTAGAGAGTGGACACAGATTCCATAGCTCCTTCCAAAAGTGTTTTAGCATTCACGTTACTTCTTTTCTTTTTTTTCATGTCTTTTGTTTGGTTATGTTTTACACAGTTTTGTGTTTTTTTTTTTTTTTTTTTTTTTTATCATTATTTTTTTAATCTGTTAAAACGTGGCAGTTGTTATCATCTACTGTACAGTGAAAAGAGAATTTTCTAAGTGGTCATTATGAAGTAGTTTATTTTGTAGAAGGAAGAGATGAATAACCAAATCCACATTGACCCTGTTTACAAATTGAGTTCAAGTTTTAATACTGGAATTCAAAGCCAAGGTTGTGAATAGTTTGCTTTGAAATGGTCATGTATTTTATTTTTTATGAATGATCATTGACTTTTATCTGATTATTATTAGTCAAAATATAAAGACTAAAAGCGGCTCAATGATGTTTCGGATGAGCTTTTTACTTTGCAAATAATATAACATTGATACATAAGAAAAAGAATTTTTAATGGTTTATATACTTGTGTTTCTATTTTTCAAAACTCATTGCATGATGTAGCATTTTCATTGCATTGTTAACAAAACATGTTGTTTGAATGGCATTTCAACCATTCTCTTTGCAAAATTAAGCTTTTTTAAAGTTTGATGTTCTTTGAAATAGAATTTATGAATTTGAAATTCATTTCAATAGTATTTGATAAAAGTCTTTGACAATTTATGCTGCTAAAAACAACCTAATATAATATCTTAGCAAAAGTATTTACTAAATTGACCCATCCATCCTAACCATCATCAAAAAATTATCCATTGCTGGATCTATATTGGTCAAAAACCAATGAAAAAATGGTTGGATCCTCGACCAATGATGATATGTGAGTTGATTAAGTAAATACCTGGATTATTTCAACAATTTCATAAATTTATTGACATATTCATCAATCTTAATTGGGATAATGAAATCAACTTTTGACTTTTTCTACCGACATTAATATTACAGATTTCTAATAGGAAACCTGAATGTGCATGATAGATTGTGGTTAACTTGAATTACAGAACGAAATTAATTACATTCTACACTTTAAATATTTGATTCAAATAAATTTATAGAATCTAATTTATGCCCTAAGCAAGTAAATTTGAATTCCACACATACAGAACAAAAAATTTGTGGCCTTTATTTAATTAAGGATGCATTGGAATATAATTAAAAAACAAATTGTTTCAAGAAAATTGATTTTCTGGATTATATATTGCTATCATGATATATAATTATATGTAATCCAGAAAATCCAGAAAATTGTATATTGCTATCATGATGTATTCAAAAAACAAATTGTTTCAAGAAAATTCTTTATTTCAAGTTTTTTTAAAATACTCTAAAAGTATATTTTATACCATTATATATATATATATATATATATATATATTGAAAAGAAATATTTATATATATGATATTTTTAGTTTTTGTATTCATTGCAATCATCAAACATCTAACCAATGTTGAAATTAAATTGACTTCTTGTGAATGATTCCTGCACCTTCAACTACCTACCTTCTTTTTGTTTTCTAATCAATAATTCAATAAAGTTCATCAAGTACATGAAATATATATGTTAAATATATATTTTGTCTATGTAAATGGTTGAAGACTTGAGTCTTTTTCAATTATTGATACACTATATAATAAAAATAGTTAATAGTAATTATTATACATATATTTAACAAAACATATATATATCTATATATTATTTTTACTTATTTATTGCTAAAATTGACTATTGTATAACCGCTGGGTGGACATCTCCTTTGTATTGCATGGATACCCATGTGCCATGCACCATGCCATACACATAGTAAAAATCCAAAAACAAATAGGTTAATTTTGCACCATTTTTTGTTTTTGTTTTTTTTTTTTTTGTTTTTTTGTTTTGTGTGCAATGGGTTTTGGATTTTTTTATTTATTCACAATTTTTTTTGAATATATTTTTGCATGATTTTTACATTAAATTTAAAACCTTATCAATTATATCTAAAGAATATTTTATTGTAACTTTACTCCATAACTTTTTAATGTAAATAAGAATTTTATTTTGTTCATGTAGGGGAATCTACATGGCAAAAGGGAAATATCTACACACAAGAAAGAGGGTGTCCACATAGCAATTCCCTAGTATAAATATGTCATAATGTGTACTATCATAAACATTTGATTAGTGTGATTTTATTTAAAGAGTGTTAAGCTTTTATTTACAATAACAAATATTTACATATGTAATTGATATATTAATAAGTATGAATATGTAATTAAAGTCATTTTTGTTAGAAGTTTTGAATTCTGAAAAGAGGACAAGTTTTCAATAACAATACAAAACCTAATTCCTCATAATTTTGATGCCATATAAGAAAGCAGGTGATTGACTGTTCAAATTTTATGTTTCAGATTATTAAATAATGTTATTATCATTAATAATACTTTCTGAAGAGTGAACAATTTCATATACAAATATACACACTCACAACTAAATGAAAAGTCTTGTAATGATCACTCCAGTGTAAAAATCAATGTAACCTCAAAATAATTTACCAAAGTTTTTACCAATACTTGAGCAACATCCAAATTTGTTAACAACCTTCAAAAAACTTAACCCCATAATTTTTTTATTTGTTTATTTGTTTATTTTTTTGTAGACAACATGTGGGCATTTTTTTAATGAATTCACTCCAAACTTCATAATTAATTAATTTTAGATCTTAGATGGGTATTATCCACCATGGCTATTTTATTTTTCACAAATAGTAACTCCCACAAAAGGTTCAATACAAAAATATGCGGATGTAGTAAAATATATCCCTCTCATTCATTCCTTTGTGGGTTTAGGGTTACAAAGGTGCCTTTCGTCCACGTCAGCGACAGGGTCGCACGGCCCCGTCACGCGCCTGCCTCGGTGTCAGAGCCCAGAACGACAAGGCGGCAGCGCTCGTCTGACGTGGAACTCATGATCGGATGACGTGGATGCCTTAATTGTCATGAGGTGGTGTTGTCTGAACGTTGACGATCGATTCGAAGCGAAGTGTCGGTGGATGTCTCGGCGTCGGTGGTAAAGGAGCAATGCCGGATCCTCTCTTACGGATCTTCGCAGCCAAGCTTCAACACTCGTCTCCGCCTCTGATCTTCGTCATTTTCCCTTCTTTCTCAATCTTCTGTTTGTTTGTCATTTTTCTAAGGGATTTTAGATGTTTATTTTATTTATTTATTTTTGGGTGTTGTGTTGTGATCGTGACCATTTGAGCTGGGGATTTCAACCTGAAGCGAATGATTCTAACTCTCAGTTAAATGAACATGTCTGGTATTGACAATTTTGAATTTGATTATTTTAGGGTACCAGCAGGATGTATGGATGTGGCGTTGTTTTACGGAATGAACTCATCGCATCTTTTTGTTGGTTGTGTCGGTGAGTTAGGAGCGAGAGTTCTTTTCTCATGTGTGTATTTTTTGATGGCTGGATTGAATATGTGTTTGACTCGTGGAAGTGTTGATGGTTAGCATTGGGCTCCATGGGCCAGGAGTCTTCCTCAATCAGGTGTTTTGATTACACAACTTGCAGTGTTTGCTGTCTCCAACTGTGGGTATCTGTCTCTTGCACCAAATTCCGAATAGGAAGACTCTATCAAATAACCAAACACAATTTACCTTCTACATTCATCACATATCCACCGAACACTCGAAACCAGAATTACACAGAAATGTCATTCTGCGGCCTCCAAGTTATGCAGCCCACAATTGAGTGAAAGATAATATACGAAAACCAAACAGCATCCAAGAAGTAATCCACATCTCACTTCATCAAAATGCCACTTACCTGGGCATTTCAGGAAGTACAACGAAACCAAGAATTCTCTTCTTTCATCATCGATCCAATCTCAATCCTTCATTTCAGAGGAAAACTTTCAGCTGACTAACCTCTTTATTTCTTAAAGAAACTAGCGCATCCAAGGCGCAACATCGTATTTATTTTTTTCTTTATTACTTTGTTTGTATAACTTGGGATTCGAAAAGAGCGCAATATCGACCTGTTACTTCAAGGAGTTTGGAGCACATACCGGCAGCTTATTTGATCGAATTCCCTCCTCTTGCTCGCACATAGATTCATTTCATCTAAAGCTTTTGATCAGTATGTAGTCCGTATCTCACGTGAAGGAGCTTGTTTGTTTTTCTTCTTGCAGAACGTTAAGAGAGACAGAGCTGCTAATGCGCCTTATCATCCTTCCGGAGGCTTGGTTGACTCTGTTGCAGCAGTCCTCATTTAAGTATTTTTTGTTTTTTTTGCAGGTTTCACGATTTGGTTTGAGTTGCAATTTTTTGCAGGCGTACTAAAGTTTGTGACCTGTTCGGTGTAGTGTCAACAACGAGTTTCAAGAGCAGAGTTGTTGATGTCATGCCCTGATACAGATACTGCTGTAGTCCATCAGCTCGCCTCTGCTTAGAATAGTGTGCGTCAACAAGCCATTCCGAACCACGTGGGCATAGACTTCAGTGCAGCAGGAAAATCCAATGCAGGACTACTTGCAGATTCAGAGTTTACTAGGTGATTTAACTCTTGCGCATCAGAGAGCTTCATTAAGAACGCAATCCGCCTTTTCTTAACGTGACACCTAACTTGCATGTCTTGATAATGACTTGCAACAGTAAAACAAATGTTTAGACACATAACAGAGCATCCTTTGAATTGATTGAGCTTCAATTGTGGCTGGCTATCAATTTTTTCAAATGTTAGGAACAGCATTTTTGCCGAGAAAGTGTTGACATGCTTTTGTACAGAAAACAGAATGGTGAATTCAAAGGTACTGTAAATGTTTGATAATCATTCACAGAGACGTGGCACTTGCAATTTCCATGGTGATATCAATCATCCTTTGATTTACCATGACTATTAAATAAGTGTTTCTAGAGTTTTAACCTAAATACAGGTTTCCAGAATTTTTTAGTAACGCGAAGCGTACGAAGTGGACTTTCAGTGCTTGACTATCAGTCGAATACACGCTGGTAGCTACTGTGGGACGAAGATACGAGTAGGCTTGATGTCCTGTTCGTGACAAAAGCGAGGGACATCAGGTCTACAGCTAACAACCGCCACTAACATGGTCTCCGTCATGCAATGTCATCCATAGATTGTCAACGGCTGACATTGTTCACATGGAACTGATGCTTGGAAGGTGTTGGATGAGAGTGGCTCCTCGGAAACTGACTCTGTCCCTTGTGGCTGGACAGAGAAAAACTTCCACTTTAACCTCGGAGAAACTGTTGGTCTGACTGGGAGAGTTTTGAGAAAATTCCGAAAGTATCGACACATGCGGAGGTTTGGAGGAAAAGAAGTCCTGCGGTGGAAGCCTTAGGGGACAGCGTGTTTCTTCCATTGATGTCAAACCGAGCTGGGATTCCACTACTATGAACTGGATCAAATTCAAGCTTGGATAGAGCTCTGTATGGTCAATCATTCAGGGTCCACAGAGTACTGGTGTGGCAGCTAATCAGACTTCTTCTTCTTAACAGGTGCAGAGGCTATTCGAGATCACATCGATAGGAGGATTAAATCACGTTGCGAGAAGATCAGGTTGAAGTGGGCACACCCAGTAAATTTGTGACGATTAGAGAAACGAACGATTACGACAGGAAGGCAAAGTTTAGATGACCCACCATCCTCGAGACCAATGTCAAAACGGTGAGTGCCAACTACCCGGACAACTTTGCTTGAACTTAGATTCTCATTTGAAAGAGGTATACCTTCATTCATGTCAATTATCTGCATTGTACAGAAATCCTAACTATGGTTGGAGGTCAGATTACCTGATGTGATAAGCGAACTACTACTTGGAGGTCATGAGCCCCGCATGTGCCAACGCGACACAGGGTTTACGACGTCCTTCAAAAATCCATGCTGGTTCCAGCCCAGGTCGAACCCCGGCAATTGTATCACATCCACAACACCTTCAAACTCCTGTAAACCCATGTTTCGTTTCACCACGTTCTCCGGCACACACATCTGAGCTCACGGCACTACAATCAAACAATCAGGAACAACAACGCAGTCTGAAAAGCAGGATCCGGACCCAACGTGCAACGGTGCCGTGTGACATGCATATCAAGGTACGTGCAAACCAACTGAAAGCCACACCCGAGTGACGCAGCTTTTTCAATAGGACCCCTCATACCAGTTTCATGTTAGCATCCGTGGGAAAGCATCGATCCCACCTCCCAACTAGAAACATCATCACCATCGCTACTGTGCAACGTGATTTTGAAATTACTTACTGTAACAGCCGTCTCCTCCGACCCCAATCTCAGCAAAGGAAGCCACAAGTTGGGACATTAGGCACTTATTATGCAAAAACTATGTAACAATCTGGCCCTTCATCTTGCCTTCTGAACTGCTGGATGTTGACTCAGTGTTACTAGCTTTAATTGCTTTGGAAGTGGAATAAGTAAAGAATAATTAATTGTGATTATAACAATGAAAAAGGATATCTTTATCTCTTTCTTCTTCTCTTCTACTTCTCTCTCTCTCTCTCTTTTTTTTTTTTTTTTTTTTTTTTTTTGTGCCTCCAGTGGTTATGTGTTGGAATTTTGGATTATTGTTTGTTACATAAAACATCAGTGTGAAAGACTTTATTTTTTTTAAAAAAAAGTTTAATAAACAGTGTCGGTTGCAAATTTTAATTTCATAATAACATAAAAATCTCAATTTTTAGAAAATGCAGTAAAAAATTTAATATTTTGAAGTTTTCTGTATAAAATTGATATTACTCTCAAGTTGACTAATTGATGAATGTAAGTAAAGCTTTTTAGAGACAATCTCTTTGTTTGAATATCTGTTGAATGAAAACAGAAATTATGAAAACCTTATTCTGATTCACGATTTTTAAAATGATAAATTTTGTTTCTAAACGTATGACCTTATTACCTATGCGATGTCACAGTGATGTTTTTCACGAAACCAACAAGCTTCAAATTTTTGTTTATTTTGAAAATTATTCTATCCATCAAGGCTTCCATATTTGATGTACTTCCTAATAAACAGTGAAGGTTGTTGTGTAATAAATTACAAAAACTGTTTTCAATAAAGTTCAATTAAATGGCCATCAAATATTGACCTCATCACATTAAAGTTTGTACTAAGTGACAACAATTGGCCATCTTTTTTTTTTTTTTTTTTTTAATACCAATCACAGTCTTCTTTTTAACCATGTACAAAATTTATTCACTTCAAAAAATAAATCAAGAATAAATCTCATACACCACGCTTCATTGTATCTGCACAATTATCAATAAATTTTATTTGTCCAAGATATATCCACACTAGATTGCACTTCGAAATTCCGAAGATATCATAAACCTTATTAAAAAAAAACGAAAAAAAAGAAGGATAGAAGGTTATGAGAAAATCTTGCACCATGGAAAAAGTCTTTAGAGAATATTTTGTTAAACCCACACTTTTCGGAAGAAAATGTTCTTACACACTCTAGTAAAGAACGAGCTAAGGTCACCAAATTCAATGGGTTACAAAGATGGTATTACTTCTTCCCTAAGGGTGGGTGGTATAGGCTCATTGCCAAATCATGCTCTTGTTATGCATGTTGACCAAAGGAGATGAAACCTTGAAATATCCATGATTCCACCAAAGCAAATTGCTTAAATGCACCATTGCCATGCCCTTTTCAATTTGATACTACCATGCAGAAGAGCAGTTCAATTTTTCCACAAATACATGTACAACCTTGACAAAATAAATTCAAATGTTCATCTTCCAGTTTCTGAAAGAAAATATAAAATTGAATTTATTGATTGCAAACCCAAAAACCAAATTCACTTTGCAACGTTTGTGAGAAGAGGCAAAAGGAAAGAAGTGAATTTTAGTTTGCATCTTTCATCACACTTAGTAACAGTAGAAGCAAGGGACGCAATCTAGTTAGACACAGAAATTGTAGAATTAACGTTGTTGTTTTTGTTGTTGTTGTTGTCATTACTATTATCACCATTGTTCATACCATTAGCACCCTTCAATGGTAGAAATTGGTTTTTCTGAAGTTTTTAAAGCCAACACTTGCAGAAAACATTATTTCCCAACCCAGTAAGAATATTATAAAACAAACACCAACAGTTAAGCTTGGTTGTTCATTCCAGTACTGACAAAAGGAAACTCTCCACACCCATCCATACGTAGCAAAATTGTCACAGTGTCCTGCACTTGAGACTGGGGGAAAAGAGGCTTGAAAGGCACAGACTCTGCAAGATGTGAATCGACATCAAGCACATCAATGTCAAGGCAATAAAGTCACAATTTTTTTTTTCACAGAAACCCATATAAAAACAAATAATTAAGTAGAATAGAATAGAATAAAGAGGAATGCACACGGCCAAGTACTGTGCTCACCACGGTGGTGAAATCTGCTTCACCCAGGCGATGTCACTGTTTACAGCTTCTCAAAACGAAGGACCAGGACAAAAAATGCACCAAGGAAATATCAGAACTCAAAATTAGCAAAAACTACGAGTAATGAAGCTGCGTGGCGCACATAAACCATGCCAAGTGATGCAAACCAGCAGCGTGGAATCCACCCCCAAATCTAGACACTCTACAATATTGTCACCTTATGGGTTTCATTCTTCGTCTCTCGGTTTGGGTGCGTTTTTCAGCTACGGTTGTAACAGCGCCCTCCATGATAGGTAATCTGTAAGCTGTTGGAGACAAAGTACTCCGGCTCAAGCTCAAGGAGAGTGAATGCTGGTTGACTGCAAAGCTCTCGTGGTTTATCATGAAGCTCAACTGTGGGAGCGGAGTCACGCAAGCTGAACTTCCCGGTTGCCGTTCAACACGAAGCTGTGGACTCTCCAGGTGGCTGAGTTGCAGCAGCGTGTGGTGGAAGTCCAGGTTGACAAGTCGATGCAATGAGAAATGCCAATTCAGCTGCGAAGCAAGCAAAAAAAAAAAAAAAAAAAAAAACAGGATTGTGCCAAATCTGAGCATGGTAAGCTGGTCCATTTGCAGTCGTAAAATGCGTTGGTTAGTCCGGGTTTTGATCTGGTTCAATCTCTAACCGCAGCACGAAAGAATGGCTAACCCCGTGGGTTGTTTTTGATTATTTTTCATTCCGACGAAGGGATGAAATACTGAAGCAAAGAGATTGAAAGGGCATAGAGAACAGATTCAGAATGAAAGGGAAGTAGCTGGGAGAGCAGAGTGTGGATTGATTTAGAGGGAGAGGACAGATGAGGAGCATTGATCAGCGTCAGGATTGACGATAAGTGGATTCAATATTCTGCTGGCAAGGAGGAAAAGATACACATGCGGTCATTAAAGACGAAGCAGCATAAAGCATGAGCGGGAGAGCATCCCAGCCGCTGGATAACCCCATCATCGACTCCTCAACCATTGCTCTGCATTGATCGGCCTGCAGGCGACTCATCTGGACAGCTGCAATTACAGTCAACAACTCTCCACTTATATTGCCCACCTACCATCGTCTTCGTGCTGCAGTTAGGGGCCCATCCAGAAAGCAGAGGTCATCCTTGCTGCTAGCTATCCGTCGCATTGTCAGCTGTGTGTGCCTACCCGCCATTGTTGTTTTTCACGGTGACCTTAGCCCTCTCCCGAGCTACTGATTATCTCCTGCAGGAGGTTACGAGTGTGTTCTGTAGCCGTGCTAGGGAGGTGCAGGGGCGAGTAGCGAAGTATTGCCCGATTCTGGGTGAAGGTGTGTGTATTGTAGAGTCCGATAGCGTCATTTCGGTTTCTTCGAGCTCGTAAGGATGTCTCCTAGTTTGCTCCCGCAGCCCATCGTGTCTGAGTCTACAGGGGAGTCGGTAATGAAGATGTCGTTGCAATCGGAAGTCCGAGAGGCAAGCCTGGCCACTGGTGAGAATCCGGAGCCGTTCCTGTTAGAGACTGATGCCGAGAGTCAGATCATGGAGCCAGTGCACGCCGAAGTTCACGACTTCATCTACAGGTCCAAGCTGCCTGACATTGATATCCCCAACCATATGCCTTTGGCCGACTACTGCCTCGAGAAGTCATCCCAGTGGCCAGACAAAGTCTGCTTGATCGATGGGGTCACAGGAAGAGAGCACAGATACGGAGAGATAGAGCTCTCCTCTCGTCGAGTGGCCGCAGGATTAGACAAAATCGGAGTGAAGCAGGGTGACGTGATCGCCTTGCTTCTCCCCAACTGCGCAGAGTTCGTCCTCGTGTTCCTCGGCGCCGCAAAGAGGGGCGCTGTTGTCACCACGGCTAACCCATTCTACACAGCGGCTGAACTAGAGAAGCAAATCGAGGCTTCCGGCGCAGGGATTGTGATTACCCAGTCCAGCTACATTGAGAAGCTTGCGGGGTTGAACGTCCAGGTACCACACATCCCTAACCGGTCTGCATCGTTTCTGCTCATCGGTGCCGGACGTTTAACAACCACCCTGCTAACCTGCCAGATTGATGGCCACGCAAAATGTTTCATACACGAAGTTTCACTACACTAGCCTCGAGGTACATGCATATTCCAAAGTTTTCTGTGAACGTAAAGCGTGTCAACGACTATGGTTCTGATTGTCGTGGTTTTGATATGTTTCCAGATCATCACTGTCGACCAACATGTTGCCAATTGCATGCACATTTCGGTTCTTCTGAACGCCTGCGAGGATGAGTGCCCTCAAGTGAGAATACACCCTGACGACTTGGTATGTCTTCCATATTCCTCCGGAACCACCGGATTGCCGAAAGGTGTGATGCTCACTCACAAGAGCTTGGTCTCCAGCGTGTCCCAGCAAGTCGATGGCGAAGCACCGAACTTCAACATCACCGTTGAGGATACTTTGATGTGCGTGCTGCCAATGTTTCACATCTACTCTTTGAATTCCATCCTTCTGTGCGGGTTGAGAGTTGGTGCTACGCTGGTGATCATGCCCAAGTTCGAGCTCCCCAAGCTGTTGGACCTTATCCAAAGGCACAAGGTGACGATGGGGCCTTTTGTGCCGCCTATTGTGCTTGCAATTGCGAAGAACCCCATCGTCGAGAACTATGACCTTTCTAGCATGAGGATGGTGATGTCGGGTGCTGCTCCTCTAGGCAGGGAGCTCGAGGACGCTTTCAGAGCTCGCCTGCCTAATGCTGTTCTAGGCCAGGTAACTAAACCATTCACCAATTCTTGCGGCCATGGCGACGAGTGTCTAATTTTCTTCAAAATACTGGGTTTTTTTCCTTAAAAAGAGAATTGACGAGTGATTGTTTGGTTCGTGATTCACAGGGCTATGGAATGACAGAAGCTGGTCCAGTGTTGGCAATGTGCTTGGCATTCGCGAAGACTCCATTCTCGGTGAAGCCAGGGTCATGCGGCACAGTAGTCCGGAACGCCGAGGTGAAGATTGTCGACACGGAGACTGGGATGTCCTTGCCCTACAACCAACCTGGAGAAATTTGCATCCGAGGTCCTCAAATCATGAAAGGTAAATTGTAACCGTTGTCCGCTTCGGTGGGTTTAAGCGATGCCAAAATACGCTCACACACGAACTCTGCATCAGGAAAGTTTTGCTTCTCGTTCTCAAACAGTATCTTAACAGCTCCATTGAAATTCTTTTCAAAGGCTTTAGAAGAATAAACATTTGGTCTTCCGCAGGTTACTTGAAAAACCCTGAGGCAACAGCCAACACAATCGACAAGGACGGTTTCCTACACACCGGAGATGTTGCTTTCATCGACGAGGACGAGGAGATGTTCATTGTTGACAGAGTGAAGGAAATTATCAAGTTCAAGGGTTTCCAAGTACCCCCTGCCGAATTAGAAGCACTCTTACTATCCCATAAAGAGATTCAAGATGCCGCCGTAGTCTCGTAATTTCGAAACCTGACCTCTCATTCTTTCAATCCTGCAGTACTTCACATGAACAAGTCAAATTTCAACGATGACAAACTCAATGCAGCGTACAAATTCAGGAAGTAACTGACGTCGAAGTGGAGTTTGAAAGGGTGGCTGTTCATGCAACGGAATTTTTTGTTTGCTAATCTGAAATCTTTGTGAAAGTCGAATGGACTGAATGTTTGTGATGCCATTGTCCACAGACGCAAGGACGATGTTGCTGGAGAAGTTCCAGTGGCCTTCGTTGTGCGAGCAACAAGCTCAACAATCACCGAAGACGAAGTGAAGGATTACATTGCGAAGCAAGTCGTGTTCTACAAGAAAATCCACAATGTCTACTTCGTAGACTCCGTCCCCAAATCTCCCTCTGGCAAAATCTTACGAAAGGATCTAAGAAACAAAGTATAGAGCAATGTAGGGTTTTCTCTTTTATTTTTATTTTTAGGTCTATTCATTCTTTCAATCTGCGTGTATGTATCTAAATGTTTGGAGACGAGCATAACTTAAGCGTGTTAACCTTGAATAAATGTCTATCCTGTAAATCATTCACCTCAGGAGCCAGATCCTGCAACTTAGGGTTTATAGAGTAGGACGCGAAACGAGCTAGGTGTACAGGCAGACTGGTCCAGCTGAGGATGGAATTACGAATACAAGCGTTTCCCTCTAGAATTTTTCGTGAGAAAGACTGCGAAATGTCATCAACGGGGTGCAATCGCTAGATTCATGAACTGGACTATTTCACAACATCATTTGCAATACAATTAGTGTTCCTAACAGGCTGATTCACCAACCCCAAAAGCAATCTCAGAAGCTGCTCTATGCTTAGTGTCTTTCATTGACGACTGTGTTCACGAGTGGAATGTTGGCATCATGAATTCAATCTCTACCTGGAGGATTAGGATGTCTGTCGTGAGGTCTTGTAGCAATGCAAACACTTTACAAGACGATGCATTCATTCAGGGAGGTGGAAGGAAATGTTCCATGCAAAGGTTTTATCCGTAAAGATGGTGAGACCGTTATGATGAAGAAGATTCAAACAATGGGAAGAGATCTACTCGACAAGTACTTGCGCCGAAGTTGCGAAACTCTCACCTGGGATTGGTCCAACTCTGCAGTGTCTTGATTCGATTGAATCAATTTCTGCCTCCTTTTGGGAATGGCATCGAAATGGGTGCGAAACGTGTCGAGAAATTGGAGTTGAAACTATTCCAAAATTGTTTCCCTCTCGCGAGCCTCTTAGACATTATGCGTATGCCGCAGGAACGATCAACTAAGCCATAACGATTGCGAGAATTTGAAAGATAAATCATGCGACTATAAATTTTGTTAGTTTTGACGGGGATGGAGCGTTGCTTCAACACGCAGGAGCTGGATGAGGACGACGAGATGTCCTACGCAGTGATCTTCTGTGCATCGAAGTATTTAGCAATGGATCTGTAAGGTGCTAGACATTCGAAGAAATCTCTCGCAATTAAGATCGAATCAATCTTGCACCCGCATTGGGTGCGACCTAATTGCCACCTCTTCTCGGATCTATACTTCGCCCAGGGTTTCACGCCTAGAGTATCGATTGCCGAGTATTCGAAATCGAGCACAGAATACTCGATCTGAGAGAAAAGAATGCGGCCATGGTAGAGCTGAGACGGAGTCAACCGGGCCAACTGACAGCTACGTGCAACGACCGCTTCTTACACTTAAATTTCGAGGACCGATTCATCTTTTGACTGATGGAGGTAATTTGGGAGCTGTAAGACGGGCAGATGCGAACTTGCAAGCTCAGCAGTTTGTCTTGCATCAGTCACTGCAACAATTTGATGCTTTCGGAGAGCCTGGAGGTTGCCATTAGTGTACAGACTAGGTATGCGTCTAGGTGTTTCCGGCGAAGTCCCAGACATGGCGACGCCAGCGTTAGCTTATAGCACAGCTCTGTTTCCATCGTTCTATGATTCCATGGTCGATTCGCTTCCGCCTGAATTCGAAGTCGCTGAGTCCCATGGATTTTACAGCAATCTGGCACTGAAATCTGTGCCGGAACCGGGTGGTGCAGTCAAGATCCTCGACCTTTGCACTGGGACCGGTAGCATTCCTCGATGTATTGCTAAAGCGTGGGCGGACAAGTGCGGAAAAGAGAGTAAGTGTAGGATAATTGGGGTAGACAATAGCGAGGAAATGCTGAAGGTCGCTCGGAGGGGATGGATTGAAGTGTCCGGGGTGAACGTGGAGTGGAAGCTGGGGACGCTTGGACAAGAAGGAGCGCTGGCGGGAGTTGACAACGTGGATTTAGCGGTGATCTCAGCTGGATCGTTTCACCATCTGAGAACGCACGAGGAGCAGCTCATTGCGTTGCGAGAAGTGAAAGCCTCGCTGAAAGAGGGCGGCCTTCTGGTGATGAATCTCTTTGGACTTGACGAGATTGTTGAAGAAGTCAGCAGTGGCGATCACGGTGGGCAGGATGTCTGGCACTTGAAGGACGGATTCTGGAAACAGGTAAGCATTCTTTGATGATTTGGGTGGAGTATCTGGTGCGTTGAATGTCGTGATTGCACAAGAAGGTCGCTGTGGAAAATCGTCTGCGATAGACCTTGAATAAAGAATTTGCCCGAAACAGAGTCGACGCTTGCCAGCTTGGGTCTTCTCTGTCGCAAGCTTATGCGAAGCGATGATACGTCTGTCCAGTGTTGCGCGCTTGGTCACTGTCCATTTCGTCATGCGGTTGGTCATAATATGAATCTTGATTTTCGGCTAAGCAGACCTTGAGTAAAGAAGTGGAGACATTAGAGGATGGGGGGATCACGGGAACAGAAACTTTCAAAGTGGGATGCGAGATGTGGAATGAGGAAATGGTGTGCAAGTGGACATTACGCGCGGTGTGGTGGGAAGATGTGCGGGAACTCTGCGAGGAATTAGGTCTGGTGATTCTTCAAGAGTTCCACAGCTTTCGTGATGCATTGGATGGGAGTAAGGCTGCCTTGAAGGAAACAGGAGAAACTGGAAGAATCTTTGTAATTCAAAAACAGAATGAATTCCACGGCGACGTTCAGAAAATGGCGACGCCTACACTGGCAT
Source organism: Physcomitrium patens (assembly GCF_059467195.1). Lineage (NCBI taxonomy): Eukaryota > Viridiplantae > Streptophyta > Bryopsida > Funariales > Funariaceae > Physcomitrium > Physcomitrium patens. Next base: position 5,158,920 of record NC_143427.1, on the reverse strand, counting down.
ACAACACAGCCCTATTTCCTTTCTTCTATGACGCCATGGTTACCTCCCTTCCAGTAGAATTCGAAGTTCTCGAATCCCGTACATTTTACACAAATCTGGCACTTAATGTTGCGCCAGAAACCGATGTCGATGTCAAGGTTCTTGATCTCTGCACGGGCACCGGTAGAATATCTCGAGATATTGCGGCTGCCTGGTCGAAAGTGGCCAGTAAGTGCAGATCGTGTAACAAAAACAGGTCATTGCAGTTAATTGGTCTTGATAATAGCGAGGAGATGCTTAAGGCGGCCAGAAGAGAATGGATCCAGGTTCCTGATGTGGAAGTGGAGTGGATGCTTGGCACCCTTGGGCAACGTGGAGCTCTGGCGAGCGTTCGGGACATAGATCTTGCAATAGTTTCGGCTGGATCTTTCCATCTTTTGACAACGTACGAAGAGCAGCTAGTTGCGATGGGGGAAGTGAAGGAGTCCTTGAAAGTGGGTGGCATTCTGGTGCTAAATCTCTTTGGAGTAGACGAGATTGTCGAAGAAGTTAGTCTTGGCGACCACGGGGGGCTAGATATCTGGCACTTGAATGATGGATTCTGGAAACAGGTGAGCTGCCATTTATGAGCGTTTCATGTTGAATTGGGTTCCTATTTGTCGGCAGGGTTGTAGTGCTGCCATGTATTCTCGTAAGTTAGGAGTAATCATTATATGCGTCTGGATTTTGGGATGGCAGACACTAGATAAAGAGGTGGAAACCTTGGAGGACGGCGGCATCACAGGAACGGAAACCTTCAAAGTAGGATGCAAGAAATGGAACGAGGAAATGGTCTGCAAATGGACACTACGCGCTGTGTGGTGGGAAGACGTAAGAGAGCTGTGCGAGGAGGTGGGATTGGTGGTTCAGAAAGAGTTCAGGAGCTTTGCCGATGCATTGTGTGGGAGGACTGCCGACACGAATGAGATTGGAGATGCAGGAAGAATTTTTGTGATACAAAGAGAGAGTTGATTCTCCGCATTGCCGCGTCCGGATGACACAGGTGGATTGGCTAGGTCAATATTTCTGATATTCCTTGTATCTTTGAATGTGTCTGCACTCATTCAAGTACTACACGGTGTCCTAGGTGTCCTCAACAAGGATAAGCCTTGTGAACCACCTTTTTTGGGTATCCCGAATGTCTAACTAGAACATGAGCTCCTCACTGTTCTTTACACAAGTAAGATCATCCGGAAGCGAGGTCTTACGAGTGAGGAACTGAAAGTCCGAAAATACTGACTACGATCGGCAGCATGAGAGTGTTTAACCACTTGTGAACGTGAAGATTGGACTGTAGTGGTAAGGAGGTTGTACAAACAGCCTGCTACATCCAACAGTGATTCCGATCTTGTATTGTGTAGTGATGTATATCTATGAGACTAGAAACTTGAGTGCAATATTCTAACAGGGTCCGAAACCACAATATATGTTTTCAGAACAGTGTTCTGGCCTGTCCGGTACAACTACTAATAACGATTGATAGTGCAAATGTGCCTATTCTCCTTATATGATATAATTTGTACCGTTCAGATTCACCAGTTTGCGGATTGTGAAACCCCACTATGGGGCGAATTTCATGCGCTCTTGAGCATATGGGTTGTGAGTAGATGACCCTTCTCGTTTCACCTGAACGTTGAGAGTCTTACGTTGCACAGAAACAGTCCTTCGCAAATGTTTCGCAAGTGCACCAGGCCACTGGAGGTTTAGGTGTCTCCAATTAGATAAGGAGGCCAAGGTGTGAGGCAAGTCAGATTGATTTAGCTTGAGCCCATTGTAGGAGCTCCTGCCCTTCAGGACTGTACTGCGATGTTCGAAGTTCTTGTATGAAGCCGCAGAACTCCCGCAACTAGAGACTAAGCATAGTGGGTTGTGGTGAAGTGCATTATCCATGTTGACAATGTTCAGTTCGATGCACGGAGTTTCGATACACCGAAAATGCACAGAACTTCTGCCTGGAAGTATGTATACATGCATCTCGTAACTAAAAGTTGAACGAAGAAAAGGTCAGCCAGTAAAATATCGACCATGAGGGACTGTCGTGGACTCAAATACTTGTGATCAAATTACTGCGTGTTCACGTTTGATTCATAAGGAAACAAAACAGTGATTCGATTACTGGGTTATTTCATTTCATTCTAAGAGCATGCGAAACTCTCAACATTTTCGTCCAAGTGTGCATTCCTCTCTCTTTGGAATCCAAGGATACTTGGTCTGCAATTTGGCTGGTAAACTATCTTTGAAGTACTGTTTTGATTGCCAACTTCAAGCCCAAATAAGATGGTGAATGATTTTAGATGAATTTTTTTTCAAGCTTCCACAACATTTGCATTAACAATTACACAAGCTTTTGACATCCAAATGCCCTCCTGTGTGGCATATTTCAGAATGTCTTTGAGACTACAATCAGAGTCTCACACACATCCAGTTCCTGTTTGTGCAGCTTTTGTGGAATGTCGAAACAATGAACTTCCTTCTACAAGATAGTGAAGCTAGAAAGGATTCAAACATGAAGTTGAATGTACAAACATATGCAGTAGAATACCAAGTTTGTAGTATTTTATACATCATTGATGTATACACTTTCTTTGTCTTTAAAAACATCCCTGAAGGTACACCCAATCTTTCATGTTTCTTTGTTGGAGTCTTATCGAGAGTCGTCTTTTCTTGAAAGAATGCAATGTCAGCCACCTAGTATTGAAATTCAGAACCACAAGGAATACGAGATAGAAAAGGTACTAGATTTGTGGCATAAGTGGGAGAAATTGAAGTACCTAATGCATTGGAGCGGCTATGATATCAATGAATGCACATGGAAACCACCGAAAAATCTTATCAATGCATCACAAAAGCTTCCCTTGTACAATAATTTCTAGGAGAATTGGATGTTTTTAAATAATAATAATAATTTTCTTATAGGTTGTTTAAGTGTATGTATATATGTATGTATGTATGTATATATATATATATATATATATATATATGTTTTTGTGATCTAAATAAAAGTGTAGGTTGTTGTGAATGTTTTAAATTAAATGAAGATTCAAGGATTTATTTTTGATGTATTTATTATATATTTTTGTAAAATAGTAAGATAAATTATAATTTTATTAATTATAATTTTATATTTTATTTTTATAAAAACATTCTCTCAATCAAAAAAAAGAAAAAAAAGAAAAAAGAAACATTAACCTATCAGACATCAAAATGGTAGAATATGCAAAAATGGCTTTTCAAAAGATTGATTGCTATAATGACAATAAAAAGATTGTTTCTTTTGATATTAACATATTCAAGTAAAATTTATTTTTTATAAATTTTTACTTGAATTATTCTATTTAATTTTTAAGATGTTTCTTAGTTCTATTCTATATTATTTTAGTGTAAAAAGTAGTTGTAAAAATAATAATTGTTTCATCTACAATACAAGGATATTTAAGCTTATGCTTCATAAATAAGAAGTATTTTTAAATTTATCAAATAAATAAATAAATAAATAATATATATAGATAATAATTTTTAGAATCTTTACCGTATCATGTCATGGATCAATAATATCAAAGACAATTAAAGATATTATTATTTTATATATAATAATCTATACATCAAATTAAACATAAAGTAATTATAAAGTACTTGAAGAAAATTTGATATTCTAAGTAACATAATTTATAAAATCAACTAATGACTTTAAGAGGATCTAAAAAAAATAAGTAATTTTCCTAGAATGTCACATGATATGGCATTGGGTGCCAAATCTTCTTGAATGTATATAGTTTTCTTTGGCTAGTAGTTTTTTATCCATTGAAATTTTTTTGCTACTTGATTTTGTTAATGTCTACTAGGATTTGGATACTTATGTAGAAAAGAAATCCTTGACTTGACATTCTTATCAAGTCAAGCATTGTAAGTGATTTTGAAAGAGAGAGGACTTCTTGCAAGGATTTACTTGGCTATGGAGATGTAGCCATTTTATTAAAGTTTTAGGGTTTTTCTATTTTCACACTTGCATTCTTCGATTCCTCTTTTATGGTGTAAAAAATATCTTAAGTGAGTTTTGTATAGATTTTTAATCTTTTACTTGAAAAGAATGTCTCTTTTTCTTTAATTTTTAGTATAGAAAATTAAAAAAGGAATAAATAAATAAATAAATAAATAAATAAATAAATTCTTTCTTTTATTATTTTTTAAATATTCTTGTTTTGTATTTTACTATTACATTGTACTATTAGAGTATTGAGGTGCTATTACAAAATTGAAATCATAATGTATTGGAATAGTATTATATTGAGATAATATTAGATACTATGGTATAGTACTAAGTAAGTGGAGTACAAAATCATAGCATTGGCAATTACACATTGATGTTAGGAAGTGCAAAATTGCAAAGCTAAATTGCAGTACTAGAATGTGGTGATAGGTTATTGGTTCAGCTCTTATGGTAGCTTTGGAGGGTCATAGCAGGGTTGTAATATAATACAAGTCATGGAAGCTCTTGCAACATTGAAGTTATGATATAGTATTAATTTGTACTTAAATGTTATTATTTTTTATTGCATTGTGGATTAGATAGTGCAATGCAATGATTTGGTATTACAAAAAGTAGCTCAAAATTATAATATTTTTGTGATATTGATTTTATTCTATACAAAATTATATGAAAAAAATGAAATGCATCTACAGTGTTGTGTTGTAACACAACTATATGGTAAAAATATAATCAAAAATTATTTTTTAATTAATATCTAATCATCTTAGTTCAATAATAATTCAAGATATTTAAACATGGCTTTTATAAAAGCTTCTTAATTTATTTTTTTATTTTGATAGTTAGTAAATTAAAGGTTGATTAGTAATTTTAACTTCTAGGCTAAAGAAATTCTTATATTTCCATAAAAGATTATAAATTAATAAAAATAATATAGAAGAGATAAATAATTAATATGATTGATACTAGGATTGAGATGAGGATAGATTCAAGCTAAAAATCCCTAGAATAGGTTGGATTGATACCCGAAGGACAACCATGTGTAGAATAGGATCAAAACCAGACCTCTAGCTACTAAAATAGTTGCCTAAGACAAAATATAAGAACATTTAGAGATCATCAAGTAAGAATTGAGAGTTAGCTTTGAATTTGTTTCAAAAGCATAAAGCTTGCTTTTATAGGATCTTGAATGACTTTGCAATTGTAGTTCAAAGTTATGGTTTGTATTGGTGACTTTGAATTTGTGCAATATAATTCGAGCTAGTACTCTCGGTTAGTTTGTACAATTCGTGTTACATCTATAATTCAAAATTTAAAAATACTTGTTTAATTGGATGTATTAAGTGTGTATAAAATTTTGTATTAATCTAATAATATGGTTGAAAGATATTTAGTTTTTGATACAAGAAGGTATCAGAAGTTGCTAGTTTAAGGTCAGATAGGATTTCTATGATACTTGAAGTTCTATTTATTGGAACAAGGTGAATTTGGCATAGTGTTAGAAGACTTAAAGATTATGTCACAGATATACAACTGAAGAAGATTTGAGAAGGTTCTAAGAGATTTTAAAAGGTTCTAAGAGGGTCTTGTAGATCTTAGAAGATTCTAAAAGGTTCCAATAGATTCTAAGAAAGTTTTAGAAGATCATAGGAGATCTTAGAAGGTTTTAGGGGACTTTAGATGATTTAGGAAGTTTTTGAAGAAGGATCTTAGATTTGCTTTGTTCCCAAGCCTCATGGAAACTTGTCAAGAAGCTTCTCAGGACCTAGTATATATAGGAATTGAGGCTAAGGGGATCCTGAGTTTCAACAATTTACTTCTTGTGATTTAGCTATGACCTTTTTGCTTTATATTTAGTTATTATTCTAATATCAAGTTAATTCCATTTTTTGGTCTTAAATCCTTGTCTTGTATAAGGTTCTTAAGAATTTGTCACGACTACCATAAAATAATATTAGAAGCTTGGTCTTTCTTGACAGAGAGTGGATTATCCCTCTTCTTGGAAGTACTATAGCATTCTAGAGGTTGCAAATTATCCTTTCCTACACTAATATTGTTCTTTTCTTAATACTCTTTTGATTTTTTTCTTTATACTATAACTCAATTATTTATTTATTTATTTATTTTCTTTGAATGCATGTATTTCTCTGATTTTCTATGATAGAAGGTAAAAAAGTCAATATGACAAATTCTAAAAAGATCAAGTTAGATTCTATTATTAATGCTTTTGAAGCATTGAAGATTAGGATAGAGACTTTTTCGAAGTAGAATGAAGAACTATATATGACCATACATAATAGTCAAGAAGCAAAAGTGCCTCAAATACCACATCAAATAGCAATAGAGGTCCCAAATTCTCAAACAACTATATCTGCTTTAACAAATATGGAAGGTTCATCTACTCAAGGCAATGATTTGATAATAATAATAGCAAAAGAACTAAGGATTAGCCTTCCAAAAAAATTTGATGGCACACACTTAAAATTTTGTGGCTTTGTAAATCAAGTACGACTAATCACTTTGCTTCAACCTTAATGATATTCCACTGAAGCATCTTGTAGAATAGATATTAATTTATTTTTGAAAGATATTAATAAAATATATTAATAGTCCAGAAAATTTAGGAGGACAAATGAGTGATTTAGTTCTTAAAAGCAATTAATTATAGAATTACGGTTAGAATCTGGAGAATCAGGGAAAAGTATATAGAAGTTGTAGAAGTTAATTAAAGTGCCATCACTGTGATAGTTATGAGCCGGGGTAAGCTTGGTGCTACCTCTTTTCTTTTGTTTGTTATTTTCTTTGAATAAGAGGATTGAGAGTTTCTGAATATTATGAAGTGAATTATGGAATAGAAATGTGATTGGTATTATTTGAGAAGAAGAAAGATTGAATGCTGAAATCTGATTGTAGTTCAGCATAGAGAATGAGTCTGTGTTTGTGTGAAACACTGTAATGTGAATGGTAGTTCTGTGTGAAGAATTCCAGTGATTGGAATGAGGGTAATTATGTGCTAAAATCTGTGAGGGCACAGTATTACAGTTGGAGATTATGAGGGTGAATATATTGGTGGAAATAGCAGTTATTGGTATGACTGAATTGCTATAAGGAAGAGACCGATAATGTGAAGGAGGAGATTATAGTTTCCTTGTGTGTTCAGATATTGAAAATAGAGAAGATACATTCAGGAGGTAATTGATTGTGTGACCCTAACGTGAATGCTTAAGGAACTAGTCATTCCCCGTGTTTGAATCTCCCTATTCGGATTTATTTCCATTAGATTAATTTGAAATAAGTAAAACGAGCAATCACATTTTGGTGCCACTGCCAAGAAGTGATAATAGCTTTGAATGTTAGGAATCAATTACCAAATGTGTGAGAAAATTGGCAATGGAAGACAATTTCAGTAGTATTTGAAGCAAGATCATGGTTAATAAGAACGAGAGCATTGCATCAAGGAAAATAAATTAGTTGAGAGAAAGACACGAAAGAGCGCAAGGAAGGAACTTGCTTAGAGAGGAGCAAGAACATAATCTTAAAAAGAAGCATCGACAAAATTGGATTAAACCATGGTTGCAAGCTTGTCGGTGCATCCGAACATATCAAGAATTGGACACACTATTAATTCTGCAATCGTATGTACCATTAGAAAAACTACCAAGAGCACTTGTGGGAAATTTTGTTAACATTCCAATGGAAATCTTGAGGCCATTAACTAAAAGAGAAGGAGGCATAGAAGAATTTGGTACTCCATTGGATATTTTTTCATCAGGAAGTACCACTGAAATGAGTAATAGTGGCTCTTTAGATTGGTACAAATTGGTCACTAATAAAGATAACTATATTGTATTTAAAAATCTGACGTTTTCACCTGCAATTCAACCAATAAAACTATTTGTGGAAAATAATAGTAAATTGAGGAGCAGTGAGAGCTCAAAAATTAGAATAATGGAAAATAGAGATTATTTTAAAATAGAGTTTAGCAGAACAAGAAATTCAATGACGTCAGGAGGACCAGCCATTTCAATTGCAATATAAATGGGTGCAGTAGGCGATCGTACAACTAGTAACGTGCCACTACCTATTTTTTGGGGATATTCGGATACAGATCCCAATCAATATTTGTCTCAGTTTTTTATAGCATGTGTAGCTAATAATGACAGAACTGAAGATATTTGGTTGCGATGGCTGCCAACGACCTTAAAAGACACAGCATTTGAATGGTACAACTGCCAACCAGTGGGTCAATTTCGGAATTGGAAAGCATTGAAGAATGCATTTTTATCTCATTTTTGGCCAATTGGTTTTGAGGACCGCCTTCGAGAGAGGTTAATGAATAGCAAAATGATCTTAGGAGAGGTGGTGGAATCGTACTATGGCCGAGTGGTTGATATACTCAGTAAGTGGCCAAATCACCAAATGTCGGAGGTATTTATCTTATCCATATTAATCAATGGTTTGCACCCACCAGAGCTAAAAATATTTGTAAAGGAAGCTCAAACTGTTATGGTGGCTACGTCCCTTAATAGAGCCAAGATTTGAGAGGAATACCATTATGATCAGTTTTTAATTGAAGGAGCCACGATGATTCCAGTTCAAGGTAGATATCAAAATCTGACTTGAAACGAATCAGTGGATAGTTATCCACGGATGTTAAAAACAGGGGCCAATTCCAATACCAATATTCAAGGGCCAATTAATGTCACCCCATTGCAAGCTATACCACTGAACGTGACAACAATGTATACTCCATATTTTTCGTATTAACAACAAGCGTTAACTATGACAGAGATACCAATAATGTCAGCCCTAAAAGATTCCAATAGAACCTTGTTATTGAATTTGACGAAGAAAATAGAGGAAATGGCCATCAATATGGCCAAAGATAAGGAGAAGAAGCAAAAGCCTACTAATATTAGGACCAATGTATGGTGTAGTAATTGTAAGGGCCATGGTCATTCTGTAACAGAATGCCCCTCACCCTCACAAATAATGGATCAATGTACATTTTGTGGAGAAAAGCATCTAACAATAAATTGTTGGAATTAGCAAAGACAACAACAACAATTTAGTAATCAGACCATGATCCGACCAACTTAGTGGGAAGTCAATCAAGTATAAATAGAAAATACGTTTGGATGGAATAGAAATCAATTTAATCGACAAAATCGAGTATTCAATAACTTTCAAAGTTTCAATTTTAATCAGGGATTTGCATCGAACCCCCAGAACTACGATAAAGAGCAGTAGAGGTATCAGCAATATGCTCCACCAACGTCATCAAACCAAGTTCTCTTAGTACCAACGGAACAACCATGATCATTTTCTAACCCTACATGGAACAAGCCTAGTAGGTATATATCAATGGAGGCACTAATATGCCTGATGGGAGTGCAAGAAGACCACTTCATTGTTTCCGTTGCAGACAAATTGGTCATTATGCCAATGAATGTCCCAATCCCAGAGCTAATGACGATTATGTACCAATTTGTGGGAATTGCAAGTAGTCAGGGCATACGTATCAGCAATGTAATGCTCCGTTCAATGTCAATAATTGGGATCAGCAGATTTAAAGCCAAGGAAAAATTGAGGAGATAAATCGAGGTTCTCAAGATTCTCCGATAAATCGGGTGGAATGTGTCCAAGCCATTCTTACCCAGAGTCAGCAAAAAGGAAAAGGATCAATTCAACATTTGAGTAATCCCAATGCGAAAGACCAATTTGACCCAATTAAGGGACCATCCAATCCAAGTCCTGTTACGGGCTTCGTACCCAGTATGAAACCTGATTCGGTGGCACAACCCAATGAGGTCCCAATTATGGAGGCTTCGGTTCCGTTCCAAGTAGTTCCGATCTCTATGCAGTTCTGAGAAATGTCCTATCCATTGAAAGATCCTCTCGGAGGCAAGAATTGTAAGAAAGCCCCGACTGTTGTTCCAATTCTGAGTCCAGGGCAGAAGAATATCTTACCTCACGAAGTTAAACTCAAACCAATGAAAAGAAAGAAAGCATTGGAAATTATCCTAAATATGGAACCATATGATATTTTGAAGGATCTGGATGCTATTCGACCTTCTATTTCTATGAAGTAACTTCTAGCGATTGTATCAGAGTGTCGTTCTACATTGAATTCATCGTTAACACGGCATAGGCACCGTAATAAAGAAGTTTATGAAGTCAGTTTGAACCTTGACCCTGGTGCACCAACCATTGATGTTTCGATTGACGATGTTATGATCTCGGCTATTCAAGTGGATGGTGGTTCCAGTGTCAATTTAATGAACGCTGATACAATGGATGCTTTAGATTTGAAACACTTAGTACCCACGATATTAGTATTATGGATAGTAGATCATAGCCAAGTTAAACCAATGGATATCTTACAGAGTGTTCAAACTATGATTGTCAGTATTGTATATGAAATCGACTATATCGTCTTTTGGTTACAATGTTCGACTTTATCATATCCAATTTTATTGGGACGACCCTAGCTTTATCAAGCAAAAGCCAAGAATGATTGGGATTTGTAATTGGCAAGGGCGGAGACAAAATGGTATTATAAATGTACCCAATACACTATCACGGGGAGTCTCAATTGCCAACATTTGAATTAACGTCAGACGATGAGCTTAGCTCCAAAGACGACACAATAATAGCAATTACGGAGGTACCCGTGGAAGCAACACTATACCTTGGAGTGGTGTACCAATGTAGAGGTCCGGGAGAGTACTTGATATACCTGATGGACTCAAAAAACTCAGATTATATTAGTATTGATTGGATGACCAAGTATAATGTGCACCATGTTAGTGCCCTGGACACAGGATTCAATACTTCGTACATGTCAAACTTATCGACTGACTTTAAACTTGTGCAAGGATTGAAACAGAACATCACCTTTGCACCTTTATGTCAAACTATCAACTTGGCGACCACAGCAGAACCTCGAACAATTAAAGTCTATGAAGGTATTAAGGAACAAGAATTGACCTACTCGACTGAATTTTTCTTGCATCATAAATCTACTTTTGCTTGGACTTATGATGATTTAAAAGGTATTCCCGCTGAAGTCTATGAACATTATATTTTTTTAGAAGAGAATGCTAAATCGGTCCGACAGAGGCAACATCGCCTTAATCTTAAATATTTTCTCATGGTGAAAGAAGAATTGGACAAGCTTCTTGCGGTTGATTTTATTTACTCAGTACCAAATAGTAAGTGGGTTTCTCCAATCGTGATGGTGCCGAAAAAGAATGGAAAAATTTGAATTTGTCAGGATTTCCAAAAACTTAATACAGCCACCAAGAAAGATTACTTCCCATTGTCCTTCACGGATAGTATATTGGACGCTGTAGCAGGTCATGAATGTTATTTGTTCTTAGATGGATTTTCCGGGTATAATCAGGTTCAAATTACAATGGAAGAGTAGTTGAAGATGACCTTTACTACGGATTGAAGCACATTTGCTTATCGCATGATGCCTTTTGGGTTATGTAATGCCCCAACCATGTCTCAGAGAGTGATGACTCAAGCCTTCCAAGACTATCTCCAACTGTTTATGGAGATCTTTTTAGTTGACTTCTGTGCATTCAGTACAAAATAAGATCATCTTAATTGTCTTGGTAAATGCTTGGCTCAATGCGCTAAGTTTGGGATATCGTTGAACTCGGATAAGTGTCAATTCGGTATTCCGTCAGGAAAATTATTGGAACATATCATCTCTAGCCATGGTATCGCTACGGATCCAGATAAAGTAACACATATAATGAACTTGTCCAGACTAAAGACGATCTCTAGTGTTCGAGGGTTCGTCGGCTATGTCAGTTATTATCGACGATTTATTTATTTGTTTGCAGTTATTTATCAACCTTTAACAAACTTACTGAAGAAACCTCTATTAGATGGAACTAGTCCTATCTGGACCATAGAGTGTACCATGGCCTTTGAAGCATTGAAGTCAAAATTGGTCTCTGCACCAATATTGGTGGTCCCTCGTTGGACCAAGCCCTTTCATGTGTATGTTGATGCATCCAATGTGGCTATTGGATCGGTGCTAAGTCAAAAGAATGACCAGGATTTGGATCATCCTATCTATTATGCTAGTCGGTAATTGATGGCTATCGAACATAATTACACTACTACTGAACGAGAAGAGTTGGGTATGATATACTCGATTCAGAAATTTTGGCACTATTTGCTTGGGTATCCCTTTGTCTTTTATGTAGATCATGATGCCATCAAATATATGATTAATAAGCTTCAATTGAGTGGACGCATTGCTTGATGGATATTATTACTTCAAGAATTTAATTTTACTATCAATGTTCGACCAGGAAAGAAACATGCCAATGTGGATCACTTGTCCCGATTGTCCAATATCTTGGGTAATGAGCCTATTAATGATGTACTTCCTGACGCGCAGTTATTTGCCGTCGAAGTGATTACAACCGACTATAGTGAATTGATTCAATATTTGACATTTCAGACATTCCCACCTACATATAGTGAGAAACTCAAGAAATGACTGATTTTAAAATGTGCATCATATACGATGATCGGAGACGCCTTGTATAAGTAAGGCCAAGATGGAATTCTATGCCATTGCATCTTTCCCAGTGAAGTACAATCGATACTAGAGGGATGTCATTTGGATAGTTGTAGTGGACATTTCACGGGAGACAGTACTGCTTGCAAGGCTTTAATGGCTGGATATTGGTGGCCCACAATGTTTTCTGATGTGTACTAATTTATTCATCGTTGGGATCCCTGTCAACAAATTGGTCGACCCACGGGTACTTCAGCGATGCCGTTAGTACCAATCTTAGCACATGCACTATTTGAGAAATGGGAAATTGATTTTATTGGACCCATTGCACCAGCATCGAGACATGGACAAAAGCGGTATATTTCAGTTGCCATGGACTATGTAACCAAATGGGCGGAGGCTATTGCTACCCACAATGATAATGCCAATACGGTGGCCACTTTTCTATACGAGAATATTATTACTCGATTTGGGTGTCCAAAGGAATTAGTTAGCGATCACGGCACCCATTTCATAAATGCTACCATAGCAGCCTTGACAAACACATATGAAATCAAGCACAAGAAAACAACACCATATCATCCTCGTGCCAATGGGCAGATGAAAAAGACCAATGGTATTCTATATAAGATTTTAACCAAAATAATTTTGGGCATGGGAACGGATTGGGATACTAAATTGTTTGCGACATTGTGGGCGTATCGTACTGCATATACAGTGACTACCAATTCTATACCATTCCAATTGGTGTACGAGCAAGAAGCAATATTATCAATTAAATTGGAAGTTCAGAGTTTGCACATTGCATTGGATGAACATCTTGGAGATAAAGAATCACTCCAATATCAGTTGGCAGAGTTGAAAAAATTGGATGAAATACGGGCTAAAGCTCTCTTCAATATGGAAGCAACTCAAAAATGACAGAAGAGTTATTATGATAGTAAACTGTGTCCGAAGAGTTTTATGCCCAATGATTTGGTATTGTTGTATGATAGCATGTTTAATCATTTTTCGGGTAAATTTTAAGTTCGTTGGCATAGGCCATATCGTGTGATTGAAGGATTTTTCAATGGGTCTATTTAATTGGAAGATTTCATGGGTCATCAATTCAGTACTTGCATTAATGGGAATCGATTACGGTTATATCATACATAAAACCCAAGATGGATTTTCAATTTTTGGAAGAGGTCACGTCGAATGTACTTAGGATAGATCTAATTAAGCACATTAGGATGTAGAGGTAGCTGAAAGGATAGTTAATAATTACTAATGTATCAGATGGGACAGAGGTGAGAAACGGACAGTAAGGGTAACATATTGTCGTTATCACTACTAGGTAAAAGAATAGGAATGAGGCACCCATTTACGATCATTCTCAGGTGTCGCATCCTGTTATTGTTTCTTTTTGGTATTACAATTTTGGGTGTTTCGGAGTACTAGAGCATAGTATTGATGGTTAAAGCTTGAAAGAGTGTGTGTCATGGTGATTGAGAGTACAAAGAGAGCTACGGACAGAGAGGAAAGTGGCCAAAATGTGAAAGCTAAATGCAATTTAGGACCACCATCCATAGTAATTGTTACCAATATGGAGCCTATGAAGCTGGAGATTTGCTGGATGCCAAGGAGAATATAAGATTTTTGAAACGCGAAAATGTTTCAGTTTTTGCGAAAGTCAGATAGTTTGCCTTCAATTAATGTGGCATTAGTGGAAGAATATATCATGAACTATGACCCATAGGATGGATCGAGCGTAGTACAAGGGCACGTTATTGGTATTGATGAGAAGATCTTTGAAAAAGTATTGTTTCTTCCAATTGGAGAGATTGCGGTGGGTGTTGAGGAGTCCAGTGACTTTCGATCGGGAAGTTATTTCAAAGGTGGCATGTCATCGTTTGAGAAGAACCAAGGTTGGCGGACGACTGAGGCAATTATATCAGAGCTCATAGAATGGTTGTACTTCATGTTGAGGCATCTACGGTTGTATCGACATAATACATATACGTTATGATGGTTAATGTTTGCAGCAGTAGAGGCGTTTGAAGGGATGGTGTTTAATTGGACAGCTTATGTAGCAACCCGTATTCATGTAGAAATGGGAGTCAAGTGCAAAATAGGGAATTTTACAGCATTTCTATGTTCCAATTATTTTTATGCTGTGATCACGTATATATTACGGCAAACATCTCTAATAGAGGGAAGCAATGCCAGTGCCTCCGCAGTGAGAACAAAATTTATTGGCACAGAATGTCAATACAATAGAGATAATACATGAAATTGGAGAATCTAGTCGTCGAGTGGCACCAGAAATAAATCCGATTCGTTCGATGATGGAGGAGGAGAATGAAGTCTCGACGTTGTTAGATATCAATCAGTTAGCGTTTCCACAGGGCCGACTACCGGAAGGCGTACATCTTAAAAATACTCTATTGAAGTGTATTTTGCAAATACATTACATAATATGAGCATTGGATATAGAAGGCAGTGGTAAACAAGAATTAGAGGCAAGCAAAAAAGTGATATCGGAGCAGACCCGAAGAATTGAAGTGTAAGAATGGATCATCAAGGCGAATGTGGAATCCAAGCTGCTATTGGAGTAAAAAATTGGGAAACAACTAGAAGCTTGAGACAAACAAAGAGAAGGCATGGTGGAGATCCACAGGTAAGAACTATTTTGGGCTCGCAGTTATTCAATTTTAGAATTGAAAAAAGTAAAGGGTCAGTTGGTAATGGAACGAGAAAAGGCCGAGTTATTGGCGCAAGAGAAATTGATATTGAGTGATCAATACAGATGTGAAACGGAGCGGTTAAGGGCTGAAATTGAGGCCTTGAATGCTGAGGTGATAAGATTGGCAGAGCATTTAGTCAATATTGGTCAAGCACAAGTATCAACGTTGCCAGTTTTTGAAGTTCCAAAAGAGAGGAATCACTTTCAGTGCCAATTGGAATTGAGAAATGCCCAGATCCTCAAATTGGAAGCTCAAGTCCATGAACTGGGCGAATACAATGAAGACCTTTCAACTCAGTTGAGACAAGAGCCGATGGAAGGATTGGAGGAGGACGAAGATTTGTAGTTGGAACCTGAATCAGTGGAACCAATAACAGATACTGTGGCAATTGATTAATTAGATAGGCCAGAGGGATCACAATTTTTGTAGAGTTTTGTTAGATAATTTTTAGATAGGTATCAATTGAATATTTGTGAGAACGCTACACAGATAGTAGTGGGACTATGTAGAATAGATATTAATTCGTTTTTGAAAGATTTTGATAATATACATTAATAGTCCATATAATAGGAAATTTAGGAGGACAAATGAGTGATTTAATTCTTAAAAGCGATTAATTACAGAATTACGGTTAAAATATGGAGAATCAAGGGAAAGTATATAGAAGTTGTAGAAGTTAATTAAGGTGCCATCACTGTGATAGTGTAAGCCGAGGTAAGCTTAGTGCTACCTCTTTTCTTTTGTTTGTTATTTTCTTTGAATAAAAAGATTGAGAGTTTCTGAATATTGTGAAGTGAATTATGGAATAGAAATGTGATTGGTATTATTTGAGAAGAAGAAAGATTGAATGCTGAAATCTGATTGTAGTTGAGCAGAGAGAATGAGTCTGAGTTTGTGTGAAACACTGTAATGTGAATGGAAATTTTGTGTGAAGAATTCCAGTGATTGGAATGAAGGTAATTGTGTGCTGAAAGCTGTGAGGGCATAGTATTACGGTTGGAGATTATGAGGGTGAATATATTGGTGGAAATAGTAATTATTGGTATGACTGAATTGCTATAAGGAAGAGACTGATAAGGTGGAGGAGGAGATTATAATTTCCTTATGTGTTCAGATATTAGAAATAGAGATGATACATTCAGGAGGTAATTGATTGTGTGATCCTAACGTGAATAATTTTTAACACTCGATAAGCCAAAATTTAAACAATATTTATTTATTAGGACTAGAGCATTTATGAAGAGGGCCAAACAGGGCATTACGTTTGTTGTTTACGCAAATCTACAATCAAAACCTATGGTTACTACAACAAAAATTTCAGAGACGTATAAGGATTTTACAGATCTATTTGAAAAGAAAAATGCAATGATCTTGATGAAGCATCATCCTTACAATTGTACGAATGATTGTCAAGAAGGTACTCAACTACTATTTGGATCGATATATAATTCATCCCAAAATGAGCTTGTGACTTTAAAGGAGTACATTGACGAAAATCTAGCTTAAAATTTTATTCAATATTCCAAATAATGAGTTGAAACTCCGATATTATTTGTAAAGAAGATAGATAGATCTTTATGGATATATGTCAATTATTGGAGTCTTAATAAAATCACGATAAAGAATTGATATCCATTGCCATTGATATCCAAAATTTTTGATCAACTTAACGAAGCAAAGATCTTTACAAAAATTGATCTACGAGGTGCATATAACTTAGTACGCATTAAAAGGGGAGATGAATGGAAGACAATATTTTGCACCAATGTTGCATTGTGGTTGGGCTACCATATGAAAATAATGTGATTATATATTTAATGTACAATTTACTTAACAACATGGTGAGAGCCATGTTATTGGATTTTAGTTGGTTGTAGAATGTGGTTAAATTACTACTTTAAAAGGAGGTTGTTTAAAAGTAATACTATTAAAATTTATATAACTTTATTTTCTTTTGATAGTAGCTTTTGAGATTGATTTTGTTGGTAGTAATTTTAAATATTTAGAGTCACCTTTATTAGACATTGGTGACCCTTGAAGTCTTATTTTGATTCTTTAATTTGATGTTTAGAGCATGTATTGAATAAATCTTGTAAAAAAAAGAGTTGGAGAAGGATTTTGGCATCCATATAGATGAATGGAGATGGATGATGAAAATCTCCATTTCTATTGGTCAAAAATCATGACCAATGGGCTTCGAGGAGGCTGCTTGAGGCCATATTAGAGATTTGGATTAGTTTTTTGGAGCCATTCGAGCTTTGAAGGCTAGAATCAGTAAGTTTAGGTTTTTGACTATGGTATTGGTGCAAATCTTGTATGATTTGGAGTTTATATGAAGGAAATATAGGCGCTCAAAATTTAGGTGTTGATTTGGGAGCTATTTTTACTATTTTTGATATAACGCACGCATACAGATGGCAATTGAGGATCGGTAATTGTAACTAAAGAGAGAACTTTTGCGGCTATTCTTTTTGCATATTACTTGCTGGATTCCAAGTTAAAATAAAGGAGTTATTGGATTTTGAAGTCAGCGCATGCAATCTAAGGGTAGTAAATAACTCGATTTACTAGTAGTTGTGTCTTGAGCTATATCTTGAGCAATTTGACAAGGTTTTGGCTCAAAATTTCAGAAAAATGTGTATATTTATATTAATAAACTTTTTACATGAGTTTGATAGCATTTGAATATTGGATTCTTGATATATTAAGAAAATAGTACTTGGATGCTTATAAATTAGGGGTTAGAGCATCTACTTGGATTTCTTGGATGTCAAAAGATCAAAAGTGATTTTGTAATTAGTTTTTTTTGAAATAAAACTTAAGAATAAATTCTACCTACTCTATAAGTTTGAGACAAATTAAACGGTTAGATCAAGAATTATGAATTTCTAAAGTTTGGAAAGAAAAAATCCTTCATAGGAAAAATATGTTTTGAAGAGATTTTACTATATTTTGAATTTTGTGCAAAATATAGGAGTTTTGGAAGCTAAGACAAGATACATATAAAAGTTTAAGCTAAATTCTCTATAGTTAAATACCTAGTGTATTTCCATATAGCAAATCATACTATATGACATCGAATATGGATATTTTGAATACAATTATATGCCTTTTGGACTTATCAATGTACTAGCCATATTCCAACACTTAATAAATGACATATTTTGCAAGTATCTCAATAACTTTGTTGTGATCTATTTGAATGATATTCTAATCTTTTCCATGAATCTGAAAGACCACAAAAAAATATGTCTTTCTTGGGTTAAAAAGGCTATGAAGTATTGGGCTATATGTAAAATTGAAGAAGTGTATTTTTCATGCAACTCAAGTTGAATTTGTTAGATATATTATTTCTAACAAAGGCCTTTTTATGGATCTAAAGAAGATACAAGCATTCTTTGATTAAAAAAAGTGAAGAACTATTCATGATGTCTAATGCTTTCTTAGATTTGTAAACCTCTATGAGGTTTATGTTAGGAATTATTCTAAGATTGTGACTCCACTTATGCTATTGACATGCAAGAACAAGCTAGATTGAGGCCCTGAAGTAGAAAAAGATTTTCAAAGCTTAAAAGATGTTTTGACAATAGTTCCAATTTTGATACATTTTGATTTCAACAAGCCCTATTTTATGGAGATTGATGCCTCAGACTTTGCATTGGAAGTAGTCTTATCGCAATATGGAGAAGATAGCAAACTTCATCCAATTGCATTCCATTCTAGAAAATTCTCAGTAGCAAAAATCAACTACAAAATCCATGATAAAGAGCTGCTTATTATTCTAGATTCTTTCCAAGAATGGTGCCACTTTCTTGAAAGTGTCTGTCATTAAGTGACTATATATACAGATAATAAGAAACTTGAATACTTCATGTCAGTCCAAGTCTTAAACTGTTGTTAAACACATTGGAATATATCTTTATCATGATTTGATTTTTACATCACATATCAACCCAAGAACCAACAAAGATTATCAAATGTATTATCAAGACATCTCTACCTTGAACCAAAAATAGACGAGGCAACATATGATCAACAATGGACAACCTTGTTAAAGCCTAAGCAATTTCATCTTTGAGCAACCAATGTATCAATGCTTATGAATTTATCATTTCTTGATCAAGTTTGTAAAGCCTCAAATATAGACCTTGTTCTTAATATCAAGCATCTTACCAATAACCTTCTTAAAAAATCTTCTAAATTCAAGTATAAAGACAATATCTTATTCTTTGAAGAATATTTATTCATTCCTAAAGGACCAACTTGCTTATACATTTTTCAAACATGCCATGACTTTCTTGTAGCTGGACATTTCAGATTCAACAAGACCTTGGAACTTTTGTCTAGAGACTTTTTGTAGCCTAAAATATGGAAGAATATTAAGGAATTTATACTATCATTTGATACTTGTTTAATTTCAAAGAATCCTTGACATCAACCATAGGGACTAGTCAACTAAATTTAACTTCTTCCTATTCCAAATAACCATGATCATCTATCTCCTCAGATTTTATTACAGATCTTCCACCATCAAGATCATTTGGCATAATCTTTGTACTTGTTGATTGATTGACCAAGATAGTATATTTTATATCTTATAAGAAGTGAATTATTGATAAAGAGACAGCAAGACTCTTTATTGATAATGTCTATCATTACCTTGGATTATTATACAATATTGTATTGGATCATGGGCCACAATTTGTATCAAGGTTTTGGAAGGCACTCTTCAAGATTCTTATGGTTGACATCAACCTTTTTTTTGTTAGGGACATAGTCCTTAGAACCTTCTAGAGATAAGTTTCTAGAACCCTCTAGAAGTAAGTCTCTGGAACCTTCTAGAAGCTTTCTAGTTGGTGGAAGTTGCTTGAGAAGCTTCCTAGTTGATGGAAGTTGCTTGAAAAGCTTTCTAGTTGGTAGAAGTTGCTTGAGAAGCTTCCTAAATAGGAATATATATTGGAATCGAGGCTGAAGAGTTCTTCAATTTTGACAACACATCTCTTAGAGTTCTAGCTCACCTCTCTGGTGTTGTTCTTGTATTCATCTGATTAATCTAGTTCTTGCCAATTCTTCTTGAACTTCTTGTTAGATCTCGAGCCTGTATTTCTATGTCCATGACAGTTTGTCAAGACTGAACTCACCTCATATATCAGAGCTAGTTTCTTCCTCGTTAGAGTGTGGATTACTCCTCTGCTTGAAGATGTACTAGCATTTTAGAGGTTGCAGATTACTCTCCTCTAAACTGATACTTCTTTTGTTACAATATTGGAGTCTTATTCTTCTTGGAGAGAGTGGATTACCCCTTTTCTTGAAGCTCTTAAGGCATTTTAGAGGTTGCAGAGTACCGTCTTCTAAACCAATATTGTCTTCTTATAGAGTCATTTCTGTCCTTCTCTTAGAATGGCTGGAGGCCAAGACATTAGTATGACAGAAAGTTCAAAGTCCAAGTTGGATGCTATCATGAATGCCCTCGCTACGTTATTGCAAAGAACTGCAAAAATTGAAGGAGTCGTGGCAAGGCTTCATAATGATGGAGCATCTGGGATGGCACAATCTAGGTTGCACCAGTCTTAAACTTCTACACTTGGAGAAGCAACTTTGCCTCAGGTTCGACAAGCACCGTTAGTTCTACAATATAAGAAGCCCCAAGTTAGCCTTCCGGATAAGTTCGATGGTATGCATTCCAAGTTTCGAGGATTTGTCAATCAAATCAGATTGATAACAATTTTACAGCCCGAACGCTATCCAACGGAGGAATCACGTGTTGGGCTTGTTGGAACCTTACTTACAAGACAAGCTCTATCATAGTTTGCTCCTTTGTTTGAGAAACGATCATCCATACTAAACAACTTTGAAACCTTCTTGGAGGCATTTGCGAAAGCATTTGGTGAACACGACAAGGTTCGATGGACTACAACAAAGATCCGGTTACTACAACAAGAGATGCGCTCTACATCAGTCTATGTATCGGATTTTAGGCAACTAGCATGCGACATCAATTGGGACAAAGAAGCATTGATGAGTCAATTCTATTGGGGTTTAAGGGACGATGTGAAGGATTTGCTGCTAACACTTTCTGATCCGCGAACACTCAGCAAAGCTATTAGCCAAGCTGTGAAGTGCGATAACCACCTATTCCAACGTCGCCAAAACCAATGCTCAAGATAACATATGGTTTGTCACGCCTCAACTATGTTGGCAAGTAACGCGAATTCATATTTAAAGGTAGAAGACATGTAAATTGATGCGGTACGTGTCAAATCCCTTATTCTAGAAAAAAAAAAAGCAGCGTATGGAGGAAGGTCTATGCTTATATTGCGGTGAAGAAGGCCACAAAGTTGAAAACTGTCCCAAGAAGTAAAATCGATGCATTGTCAGGACCAGGGGTGCGTTTATTCAGGAAAACAAGGATGCCCAGCCATAATAGGAATTGTGCGGCTAGACAGTGAAATATCGCAACAACAATCAGGTTCTTTTTCTTTCCGCTCAATCTGCCCTTTGTTTTACAATCCCTTTGTTTATTGGCCCTCAAAAACTGAGAACCTTAACATTATTAGATTCAGGAGCATCTGCTTGTTTCTTAGACGAAGAATTTGTGAAGCATCGTAAGATCCCTTTAGTACAAAAATCCAAACCTGTTCACGTTGACGTCATAGTTGGGTGACCTTTATTATCTGGTAGTGTCACCCATGAATCAAAACCTATAGAAGTGATGTTTAAGGGCCATAGTAGCCATATTATTTTCAATATTATTAAAAATCCCATCAAATCCTATTATTCTTGGTCTTTTCTGGTTGAAAAAATAAAACCCATCCATAGATTGGAGGTTGCGGTGTCGTATTACGTGCTTTCCTACTCGAGAACGCGTCGGGCGTCTGGCTGTAGAAGGTAGTATGGAGATTCGCTAATATTCAAGCAGTTTATCGGTTTTTGACTATTGGAATATAAACAACTGTAAGAATATACCATAAATCTATACGGATGTCCTTCGACCACTCGTCAAAATCCTTTTTGCTCCAACCGGTAGGTCTTAAGACATTACAGAGAACCTCGAACAACCCAAACTGCTAATCTTCGATAACGCTTTATACTCATGATCTTGTATCCAGTGACTGTCTTGGTAGATTAACCTAATAAATTTCATTCACTTCCCATACTCAATCCTATAGACACCCTTTTAATTCTTCATCACAGACGTAACTCGATTTCACAAAACAGTCAAGAGTAATCACACCCACTTCATTAAAATCCCGATTCACCAGTATAGCACTGAATTCAACAACGATTGCCTCAGTCTTCCCAAAATCCTATGAAGAAAAAAAACCCAATTCTCTATCTTTTTCCCCGCTCCGAAGCATGAAGTTCACTCTCTGATCCTTTTCAAACCCTTATTCTCTCTCCTTCCATTTCTTAACCTATCCTCTCCTTTAACCCTAATTCTCCCCTCTCTCAAACCCTAGCCTCTGAATTTCTTCAATCTTTCGTCTTGGATTCGGAATTGGCTCCCGCTGTCAGAGCTTTCTCCTCCATTTTTACCTTTAAGAGATCCTTTTACCGAAAGGACGTTCCCGGACTGGCACAGAGGACGGAACAGCCTGAAACTGAATCGGAGCCCAGTAATCGGGACCACATTGAGTTGCCCGACCAATTCAGGTCTCATATTGGCTAAGAGGCCTGTAGTAAGACCTATATGTTCCCGTAATTGGACCGCATTGGGTTGTCCGACCAAGTCACGTCTCATATTGGATAAGAGGCCCATAATAGGACCTGGATTGGATGCCTTGAAATTGGATCCAATTGGCTCTTCGAACCAGGCTCACTCGTCGTTGAATTGGTCCTTTTCCTTTCTGCTGACTCCCATTATTGGAATTGAATGGAGCATTTTAGTATGCCCTGGCTGACTATAACGGGGTGACTGAACTTGGCCTCTCAGTATTTACACTGAAATTGGTCGTTGCTCCCAATATTTGAGGTAACTAAATATTAATAAAAGTCTTTTTTCTTTATATTTTCATGATATACTCATATTACAACACGACATCCACCCCCTCTGAACCTGTACATCCTCCGATATGCACCAATTTACCCAATTGCTGTTTAATTTAGAATATATCCTATACCTCTTTATCCAGTTCGTCTTCTTCACCTTCATTATCCAAATCACTTTCATCTTCTTGCTGTGAAATCTCTATACCTTCATTAAGGTCTTCCATATTCATCTCCGCGTTGTCGCATTACGTGCTTTCCTGCTCGAGAATGCACCGGACGTCTGGCTGTAGAAGGTAGTATGGAGATTCGCTGATAGTCAAGCAGTCTATCAGTTTTTGACTGCTGGAATATAAACGACTGCAACAATGTACCGTAAATCTATACGGGTGCTCTTCGACTGCTTGTCGAAGTCCTTTTTGCCCCAGCCGGTAGGTCTCTAGACGTTACAGAGAACCCCGTACAACCCAAACTGTTAACCTTCAATACTGCTTTGTACTTACGATCTTGTATCCACTGACTGTCTTGTTAGATTAACCCAATAAATTTCATTCACTCCGCATACTCAATCCTAGAGACACCCTTTTAATCCTTCAATCACAGACGTAACTCGATTTCACAAAACAGTCAAGAGTATTCAAACCTACTTCATTTAAAAATCTCGATTCACCATTACAACACTGACTTCAGCAGCGATTGCCTCAGTCTTTCCCAAAACTCTACGAAGAAGAAAAATCCAAATTCTATGTCTTTCCTTCCCCGACCCGAAGCATGAAGCTCCTCTCTCTAATTCCCTTGATCTTCAAAAAAACCTCCAATGAAAACCGAACTAGTAACCTTGCAAAAGCTTGAAAACTCGCTCCCCCCGATTCCCCCTCAAAAAAAAACCACCCCCAAAACTATATCCCACCTAACCTTATCCTCTGAATTTCTTCAATCTTCTGTCTTAGATCCGGAATTGGCTCCCACCTCAAGCTTGGATCCGAAATTGGCTCTCGCCGTCAAACTTTCTCCTCCGTTTTTGCCTTTAAGAATCCATTTACCGAAAACAATGTTCCCTGAGACGGCACAGAGAACAGGACAGCTTGAAACAGAATCGAACCCCGTAATCGGGACCACATTGAGTCGCCCGACCAATTCAGGTCCTATATTGGTAAAGATGCCCGTAGTAACCTGGATGTTCCCGTAATTGGGTCAAATTGGTCCTCGCGTCAGATTGGCTAAGACCCGTAGTAAGACCTGGATTTCCCGTAACTAGACTGCATTGGGTTGCCCCACCAATACAGGTCTCATATTGGGTAAGAGGACCCGGATTGGATTATCGAAATTGGATCCAATTGGCTCCTCGAACCCGTCGTGTGAATTGGTCCTTCTCTTCCTGCTGACTCCCGTTATTGGAATCGAATGGAGCATTCCAGTATGTCCCGGCTGACTGTAACGGAGTCACTGAACCTGACCACTCAGTATTTGTACTGGAGTTGGTCGATGCTCCCAATATTCGAGGTAACTGAATATTAATAAAATTCCCCTTTCTTTTTATTTTCACTGTATACTCGTGTTACAACACGACATCCACCCCCTCTGAACCTGTGCATTCTCCGGTATGCACCAATTTACCCAATTGCTGTTTGATTCAGAATATATCCCCTACGTCTTTGTCCAGTTCGTCTTCGTCACCTTCATTATCCATATCACTTTCATCTTCTTGCTGCGGAATCTCTGTACCTTCATTAAGGTCTTCCATATTCATCTCTGCGTGTCTTCGTTTAAATATTTTTACTCTCTTCCCTGCAATTGGTATTTTCAATTTTGTACCATCTAACTCCCGTAATGAGTAAGTCGCATTATCATGAACAGTTGCTACAACATATGGTCCAAACCAACGTTTTGAAAATTTCCGCAAAGTACTATGTTGATTATCCAGACTATTGTCATAAACAAGTACCCAATCACCTTTATCGATTGCTTTTGGTCTCAATCGATGTTGCTTATCGAATCGCGCCTTGTTTTGTAACCTTGCTCTTTTTAACCTTTCCAATGCTATCTGGACATCTTCCGTTCTTTGCTCCAATTGTCGAATCCTAATAGCCAGAAGTTCTTCTCTTGTCAATCCATCTTCCCATGGTAGCATACTCCAAGTAAGTACCTTTTCTTCAATCGGCATAATTAGTTTTTGACCTGTCATAAGTTCTACTGGCATATATCCTGTCACCGAACTATGTGTTGTTCGATCAGCCCATAATGCAAATGGCAAAAGCCGTGGCCACTCTTTAACTTTCCCATTACAAGCTTTAACTAATGCTTTCACAATCGGCGGGTGACCACGTTCGCTTTTCGCATTCCCTTCTGGATTATAAGCAGTAGTCAGTGATAGTTTAACTCCACATCTTTCAAAGAACTTACGAGCTTCTTGTGCATTTAATTCTCCACGATCTGCAGTGATTTTTCCTACGCACCCGTAATGGCAAATGACATCTTCAAGCAAAAACCTACAAATCCCCTCTGTAGATTTTGTCCTCAATGCTCTTCCTTCTACTTGATTTGATAAATCTTCACGAGCTAAAACCAAATATCTCATCTGCCATAACCCAACCGGCATAATAACCAAATCAACAACCCATTTAAAATGAATAGCCAGAGGATACGTAGGATGAAGACCATCTCGATGTCGGATATTAGAATACGATTGACAGATTTCACATGACTCTACAAATGAGAGCACATCTCGATACATATTTTTCCACCAATATCGTTCCTTGAGTTTAGCAAAAGTAGCTCAGATTCCTCTATGCCCTGCCCATAAACTATCATGAAACTCCTTTAATAATTTTAGTTTTTCTTCTTTTTTGCCTATCACTTGTTGTGGCATCCCAATTCTTTTCTTCGGTCTCTTCCATAAGAATCCATCTTGAAGTAAAAATCCATATGCTTTTTTTCTTATTTGTTTGAATTTTTCTATAGACCAATTCCCCTGCTTAGACAAGGTATTCAAATAATGACCAATATCCAATAATTCTCCTTCATAAGATTCTTCAAGAAATAGCTTGTCTTCTCTGTTGAGATTTGATATTGAATAGAATTTCAATCTGACATCATCAATGTCTTCAACCATTTCGTCCTCCCTCTCGTATCTTGCTCGAGATAGCATGTCTGCTACTAAATTGTTCTTTCCAGTGATATGCTTAAATTCTGGATTTAGTGACTTAATATAAGCAATCCATCTCAACATTGCAATATCTGGCGTTGAACAGTTAATAATCATTCCAAGCAATGGCAAGCAATCTGTTTCAATTACTACTACTGCCCCAATCAAATAGTCCTTTTCAGCTTTCATAGCCGAAACGACTCCCCAAAGTTCTCTTTTGACTTGCGAATATGCACGCTGACGAATACTTAAAACTTTAGCCCCAAATCGAACTGCAAATCTACTCCCATTCGAATCATCTTGACCCACCACCCATCCAACGGCAATTGGACTAGCGTCTACAGTAAGAATCACTGGTCTATTGCACTTATAATCAACCTTCCTCAATATTGGAGGTAACATCAATAATTTCTTCAATCTTTGCATTGCCTGAATATGCCTTTCTTTCCATTCAAATCGGTAATCCTTGCGTAACAGTTCATATAATGGATCCGCTATGTGAGCATAATGAGGGATCCAGATTCGATAAAATACACATGCACCCAAAAACCTGCGAACCTCTGTTAAAGAACCACAATCCTCTTTCATCCTTCCAATTGCATCAACTTTAGTCGGATCTGGTTTTCTTCCGTAAGATCCGCATAAATGTCCAACAATTACAGCCTCTTGCACTCCAAATATGGACTTCATACCCGATAATGTAAGATGAACTTCTCCAAGCCGAGTTAAAATCTTTTCACAATCTTGTATATGATCAACAACATATCTGCGACACCCCCTCGTATCTAAAGTTTCATCCTTGTCTCCTTCTCTGCACCCTTTTATAGGAACATCATCCAGAAAAGGCATAGTCTTTTCCGGGATAAAATCTCTCAATACCTTATTCATCCCATTCATCATATGCGCAACTAAGTTGGTCGCGCCTTGAGGAAGAGTGCACATTCTAACCAATCCAAGCGGTGTCCTCATCGTTGTCATATCTCTACTTCCTTCGGCAAGTTGAAATTGATCATAACCTGAATACAAATCACCCATTGAATAGATCGCCCTTCCAGCAAACGCCTCAGCAAATTCATCCACAATAGGTCCAATTCCTGCATTCCTGACAGTTAAAGCATTCACCGGCTGCATATCTTGAATAAACCGTAGTGACCCATTCTTCTTAGGTACCGTAAACCATCGACTAGAATATGGCGCAAATGAAGGTTCTAATATTTTCATCTTTATCTTTTCTTTCAATAGTTCGACCAATTTAGGTAAATGTGTCCTCGGTACTTGAATCGGTCTTAGATTCCAAGGTACATGCGGTACAGTGAAGATAACCATAGGTGTTATAATATTTGGATCCACACACCCAATTTCATGAGATTCGAAGGCAAACGATCTACCTTGTTTAGCCAACATCTTTTTGAAGCAAGTAATTTCCTCCGGCAATAAAGAACCATCAGAACCAATCTTCAATTCTTCAAAAGTCTCTTCAGTAAACTGATGTCCAATACTCATTGTATCTCTTAAATTTGCTTTTTTTGATGCTTCTCCCATTTGTTCTTTAGAATCCTCTGGTAATGGTCCGGCAACAGGCTTTACCTTCTTATCTGCCGTTTTATATCTCGTCTCTACTGTGACTTCTGGTGCTTGAAAAGATTCAAGCATGGTATAAACCTCTCTCGAATGAATCTCAACAATCTTATCATTATCCCCTAACCCAATAGATGTAATCAATTCCAATGAATCTTCCAGCCCATTTTCTTCATAAACACCCAAAATCCTCTCATCATCTTGCAATGTATCTATCTTGCGTAACTGTCCTTCAATATCATATAATCTTTTTCTTTCTTTTCTTTTAAAATCATCAACTTTCTTATACATAATATTTCCATTCTCCAATATACCAATAAAACTTGCATCAAAGGCACCTTCATCTCGCGAGAGTACCTCCTCTTTTGTACCTCCATAATCTTGCTTTACAGTGGTACCTCCCCAAAATCCTTAAATCCTTCAACAATCTTTGGCAATGGTTTCTCCCTCAACCTATCTCGATTCAGTTCATGGTTACGAGGTACTGTTAGAAATTGTACATCTTTCCTCCCATCTTCGCTCCGTACCCTTGCATAAGCAGAACCATCGTCAAGTACCTTTGTTTCCATCCGTGTTGCCGTGATATAAGGTTGTCCTAAAATCAACGGATAAGACGTTGTATCTTGAACGAAGAAATGTTGCTCCGTCGCAACATCCCCAATCCGAATTTTGACATCTGGACAAGCTCCATATAATTCGCCTCGTGTGTTATTAGCTGCTCGTATTGCCCATCCATGTTCCATATCAATTGGCCATTTTTGCTTCTTATAAAGATCTTTAGACATGAGATTTATTTCAGAACCATGGTCGATTAAAGCAACTATTGGTTCTTCTATATCTCCTACCTTCACCAATACCTCAGTAGTTGCCCTTGCCCAATGCTTTCGAGTATAATGGCTCAAAGTTTCCATTCCCTTGTCACTAGAATCTTCGAAACGTACTCGCTGATTATACCCATTCTTTTCATTTGTTGGTTGCTTGTAACCAATATCAACCTCTTCTTCATCTCTACATATTCTTGCATCAATAGCATGACTCATTCCAGTTTCGCTCATTAATTGCCTCTTTCGCTTAATGCTGTCAATGATAACATCATGAAACTCCTTCTTTGCAATTTCCAAGACTTCTTTCAATGTGAATTCCACCTTAGCGTTTAATATACGTTCTTCCAACACCCCTTTCAAATTTGTTGCCGCTTCAATGTCAGAAAGTAGCTTATAAGCAATTGATTTGCCCTTATCTTTTGTCTCCGTTGTTTTTTCTCCCAATGATGCTGAGGTATCCTTTACAGGCAATTCTTGTGAAGCTGCCTCCCGAGCCTTGCCTCCTCGAGTTTGCCTCTTAAAAGAATTTCCTTCTCTAGTATCATCAAAATTTCCTCGTCTTTTTTCTTCCATCAAAGCTTCATGTTGGCTCTTAGCAATATATGCATGAACTGGAAGAGACTCAACAGGATCCTCCCAACTTGTTGCACCTCGTATTGTAGCTGCAGTCCTCAATATCGCTTCTCGAGGTAATTTTCCTTCTTACATTGTAGAAATGGCAGAAGCCCAAAACTCACTAGTTTCCGTACTTCTAGGAAGGTCATCATCTATTCTAGTACCATAACTTGCACTTTCTCGTACTGTTGTTTCATGCTCTTTTAAGTATTCTTGAACCAATGCTCTCATTCCTCTCTTGCCAAAATTGGTTTGAAGAAGATCCTCCCTATCTTTCAATGCTATCTTCACATCTTTCCAGCAAATAATTCCCTGCCGTATCATATTATTAAATTCATTGCAATCTTTTCTAGTGTGTGAAGCATCATCACACCAAATGCATCTTTGTACATATCCTTGTTTTGAAACATTCTTCGAATTGTTTATAGAAGTATTCTCTTCAAGTCTTGCCAATTTGATTTGAAGATCTCGCATTCCTCGTATAATTTCTTCCATACCCATATCTGCTTTCTTTGACAAGGATGTTGAAGGTTGAACTGTAGGCATTGTCGGTGGTGTTGTACGTACTGGAGCTTTAGGTGCTTGTACTGTTTTCAGAATATTGCTCCTATCCTTCCTCCTTTCTTTTTTTGTAAGCAACCCCACCGCATCTTCAACGTTCTTCCACTTCGTTGTCAATCCTTCATCTTCTTCTTTGTCCTCAAGAAGGGGTTCTAATTTCTCTTGCAATTCTCCATCAGCAGCTTGAAGAAATAGATCAACTTTGTTCGGCTGCAATGTCAATTTTTCTACCTTCGATAATTGAGAGTACTGCCTCTCAAATTCCCTTAGTAGCTCTGTTGCTTGCAAATTTTTTATTGGGCCGTTCAATCCATCCCAGAAACAGCTTCTTAGTAACGCGATCAGCATCTTCCAAGAAATATTCGTCTTTCAATGCATGTGAAAAATCCTCCCATGAATTCCCACAACGATCCATAATCGATGTAATGTGGTCCCTTATCTCCGGTATCGTGGCAAGTCCAAATAGTGCAACCATTTTCTTCTCAGAAACTCGATTTAATTCCATTTCACGAACATAACATCTTAAATACCTTGAAATATTCCTCCCATCAAATTGATCAATTTTATTGACCACTGCTTGCAATGCTTTGGTTGCCAAAGCTTCCTTTCGATCATTACTTTGTTGTTGCTGCATTGACAATGAGAAAGCTTGAAACAAACTAGCAATAGACGGATCCATGTGCATACCTTGTCCTTTAGAAGACTCCCCACCAGAAACTTCTCCCAAAAATCCTTTAAAATTTTTATTTTCGTTTTCCATAAAAATAAAGATAAAATCAACCGAAATCTAATACCTTCTACCTCAAGCTTTCACGTCGGGTTCACCACTTATGTCGCATTACGTGCTTTCCTGCTCGAGAACGCGCCGGGCGTCTGGCTGTAGAAGGTAGTATGGAGATTCGTTGATAGTCAAGCAGTCTATCAGTTTTTGACTGCTGGAATATAAACGACTGCAACAATGTACCGTAAATCTATACGGGTGCTCTTCGACTGCTTGTCGAAGTCCTTTTTGCCCCAGCCGGTAGGTCTCTAGACGTTACAGAGAACCCCGTACAACCCAAACTGTTAACCTTCAATACTGCTTTGTACTTACGATCTTGTATCCACTGACTGTCTTGTTAGATTAACCCAATAAATTTCATTCACTCCGCATACTCAATCCTATAGACACCCTTTTAATCCTTCAATCACAGACGTA
The DNA here is from genome assembly GCF_059467195.1 of Physcomitrium patens. NCBI lineage: Eukaryota > Viridiplantae > Streptophyta > Bryopsida > Funariales > Funariaceae > Physcomitrium > Physcomitrium patens. The sequence goes on along the minus strand of NC_143427.1, from coordinate 5,127,739 downwards.
ACTCGATTTCACAAAACAGTCAAGAGTATTCAAACCCACTTCATTTAAAAATCTCGATTCACCATTACAACACTGACTTCAGCAGCGATTGCCTCAGTCTTCCCCAAAACTCTACGAAGAAGAAAAATCCAAATTCTATGTCTTTCCTTCCCCGACCCAAAGCATGAAGCTCCTCTCTCTAATTCCCTTGATCTTCAAAAAAACCTCCAATGAAAACCGAACTAGTAACCTTGCAAAAGCTTGAAAACTCGCTCCCCCCGATTCCCCCTCAAAAAAAAAACCACCCCCAAAACTATATCCCACCTAACCTTATCCTCTGAATTTCTTCAATCTTCTGTCTTAGATCCGGAATTGGCTCCCACCTCAAGCTTGGATCCGAAATTGGCTCTCGCCGTCAAGCTTTCTCCTCCGTTTTTGCCTTTAAGAATCCATTTACCGAAAACAACATTCCCTGAGACGGCACAGAGAACAGGACAGCCTGAAACAGAATCGAACCCCGTAATCGGGACCACATTGAGTCGCCCGACCAATTCAGGTCCTATATTGGTAAAGATGCCCGTAGTAACATGGATGTTCCCGTAATTGGGTCAAATTGGTCCTCGCGTCAGATTGGCTAAGACCCGTAGTAAGACCTGGATTTCCCGTAACTAGACTACATTGGGTTGCCCCACCAATACAGGTCTCATATTGGGTAAGAGGACCCGGATTGGATTATCGAAATTGGATCCAATTGGCTCCTCGAACCCGTCGTGTGAATTGGTCCTTCTCTTCCTGCTGACTCCCGTTATTGGAATCGAACGGAGCATTCCAGTATGCCCCGACTGACTGTAACGGAGTCACAAAACCTGACCACTCAGTATTTGTATTGGAGTTGGTCGATGCTCCCAATATTCGAGGTAACTGAATATTAATAAAATTCCCCTTTCTTTTTATTTTCACTGTATACTCGTGTTACAACACGACAGCGTGTCTTCATTTAAATATTTTTATTTGCTTCCCTGCAAATGGTATTTTCAATTTTGTACGATCTAACTCCCGTAATGAGTAAGTCGCATTATCATGAACATCTGTTACTACATATGGTCCAAACCAACGTTTTGAAAATTTCCGCAAAGTACTATGTTGATTATCCAGACTATTGTCATAAACAAGTACCCAGTCACCTTCCTCGAGTGCTTTAGGTCTCAATCGATGTTGCTTATCGAATCATGCCTTGTTTTTTAACCTTTCCAATGCTATCTGCACATCTTCCGATCTTTGCTCCAATTGTCGAATCCTAACAGCCAGAAGTTCTTCTCTTGTCAATCCATCTTCTCATGGTAGCATACTCCAAGTAAGTACCTTTTCTTCAATCGGCATAATTAGTTTTTGACCTGTCATAAGTTCTACTGGCATATATCCTGTCATCGAACTATGTGTTGTTCGATCAGCCCATAATGCAAATGACAAAATCCGTGGCTACTCTCTAACTTTCCCATTACAAGCTTTAACTAATGCTTTCACAATCGGTGGGTGACCACGTTCGCTTTTTGCATTCCCTTCCGGATTATAAGCAGTAGTCAGTGATAGTTTAACTCCACATCTTTCAAAGAACTTACAAGCTTCTTGTGCATTTAATTCTCCACAATCTGCAGTGATTTTTCCTACGCATCCGTAGCGGCAAATGATATCTTCAAGCAAAAACTTACAAATCCCCTCTGTAGATTTTGTCCTCAATGCTCTTCCTTCTACTTGATTTGATAAATCTTCATGAGCTAAAACCAAATATCTCATCTGCCATAACTCAACTGGCATAATAACCAAATCAACAATCCATTTAAAATGAATAGCCAGAGGATACGTAGGATGAAGACTATCTCGATGTCGGATATTAGAATACGATTGACAGATTTCACATGACTCTACAAATGAGAGCACATCTCGATACATATTTTTCCACCAATATCGTTCCTTGAGTTTAGCAAAAGTAGCCCAGATTCCTCTATGCCCTGCCCATAAACTATCATGGAACTCCTTTAATAATTTTAGTTTTTCTTCCTTTTTGCCTATCACTTGTTGTGGCATCCCAAGTCCTTTCTTCAGTCTCTTCCATAAGAATCCATCTCGAAGCAAAAATCCATATGCTTTTTTTTCTTATTTGTTTGAATTTTTCTGTAGACCAATTCTCCTGCTTAATCAAGGTATTCAAGTAATGACCAATATCCAATAATTCTTCTTCATAAGATTCTTCAAGAAATAGCTTGTCTTCTCTGTTGAGCTTTGATATTGAGTAGAATTTCAATCCGACGTCATCAATGTCTTCAACCATTTCGTCCTCCCTCTCGTATCTTGCTCGAGATAACATGTCTGCTACTAAATTGTCCTTCCCAGTAACATACTTAAATTTTGGATTTAGTGACTTAATATAAGCAATCTATCTCAACATTGCAATATTTGGCATTGAACAATTAATAATCATTCCAAGCAATGGCGAGCAATCTGTTTCAGTTACTACTACTGCCCCAATGAAATAGTCCTTTTTCAGCTTTCATAGCCGAAACAACTCTCCAAAGTTCTCTTTTGACTTGCGAATATACACGCTGATGAATACTTAAAACTTTAGCTCCAAATCGAACTGCAAATCTATTCCCACTAGAATCATCTTGACCCACAGCCCATCCAATGGCAACTAGACTAGCATCTACAGTAAGAATCACTAGTCTATTGCACTTATAATCAACCTTCTTCAATATTGGAGGTGACATCAATAATTTCTTCAATCTTTGCATTGCCTGAATATGCCTTTCTTCTCATTTAAATCGGTAACCCTTGCTTAATAGTTCATATAATGGATCCGCTATGTGAGCATAATGAGGGATCCAGATTCGATAAAATACACATGCATCTAAAAACCTGCAAACCTCTGTTAAAGAATTACAATCCTCTTTCATCCTTCCAATTGCATCAACTTTAGTCGGATCTGGTTTTCTTCCGTAAGATCCACATAAATGTCCAATAATCACAACCTCTCATACTCCAAATATAGACTTTATACTCGATAATGTAAGATGAACTTCTCCAAGCCGAGTTAAAATCTTTTCACAATCTTGTATATGATCAACAACATATTTGCGACACCCCCTCGTATCTAAAGTTTCATCCTTGTCTCCTTCTCTGCACCCTTTTATAGGAACATCATCTAGAAAAGGTATAGTCTTTTCCGGGATAAAATCTCTCAATACCTTATTCATTTCATTCATCATATATGCAACTGAGTTGGTCGCGCCTTGAGGAAGAGTGCACATTATAACCAATCCAAGTGGTGTCCTCATTGTTGTCATATCTCTACTTCCTTCGGCAAGTTGAAATTGATCATAACCTGAATACAAGTCACCCATTGAATAGATCGCCCTTCCAGCAAACGCCTCAGCAAATTCATCCACAATAGGTCCAATTCCTGCATTCTTGACAGTTACAGCATTCACCGATTGCATATCTTGAATAAAACGTAGTGACCCATTCTTCTTAGGTACCGTAAACCATCGACTAGAATATGGCGCAAATGAGGGTTCCAATATTTTCATCTTTATCTTTTCTTTTAATAGTTCCACCAATTTAGGTAAATGTGTCCTCGGTACAGGAATCAGTCTTAGATTCTAAGGTACATGCGGTACAGTGAAGATAACCATAGGTGTTATAATATTCGGATCGACACACCCTATTTCATGAGATTCGAAGGCAAACGATCTACCTTGTTTAGCCAACATCTTTTTGAAGCAAGTAATTTCCTCTGGCAATAAAGAACCATCAAAACCAATCTTCAATTTTTCAAAAGTCTCTTTAGTAAACTGATGTCCAATTCTCATTGGATCTCTTAAACTTGCTTCTTTTCATGCTTCTCTCATTTGTTCTTTAGAATCTTCTAGCAATGGTCCGGCAATAGGCTTTACCTTCTTATTTGCCGTTTTATATCTCGTCTCTACTGTGACTTCTGGTGCTTGAAAAGATTCAAATATGGTATAAACCTCTCTTGAATGAATCTCAACAATCTTATCATTATCCCCTAACCCAATAGATGTAATCAATTCCAATGAATCTTCCAGTCCATTTTCTTCATAAACACCTAAAATCCTCTCATCATCTTGCAATGTACCTAACTTGCGTAATTCTCCTTCACTATTATATAATCTTTTTCTTTCTTTTCTTTTAAAATCATCAACTTTCTTATACATAATATTTCCATTCTCCAATATACCAATAAAACTCGCATCAAAGGCATCTTTATCTCACGAGAGTACCTTCTCTTTTGTACCTCCATAATCTCGCTTTACAGTGGTACCTCTCCAAAATCCTTAAATCCTTCAATAATCTTTGGCAATGGTTTCTCTCTCAAGCTATCTCGATTTCGTTCATGGTTAGGAGGTACTGTTAGAAATTGTACAACTTTCCTCCCATCTTCGCTACGTATCCTTGCATAAGCAGAACCATTGTCAAATACTTTTGTTTCCATCCGTGTTGCCATAATATAAGGTTGTCCTAAAATCAACGGATAAGACGTTGTATCTTGAACAAAGAAATGTTGCTCCATCATAACATCCCCAATCCGAATTTTGACATCTGGACAAGCTCCATATAATTCACCCCGTGTGTTATTAGCTACTCGTATTACCCATCCATGTTCCATATCAATTGGCCATTTTTGCTTCTTATAAAGATCTTTAGACATGAGATTTATTTCAGAACCATGGTCGATTAAAGCAACAATTGGTTCTTCTATATCTCCTACTTTCACTAATACTTCAGTAGTTCCCCTTGCCCAATGCTTTTGAGTATAATGGCTCAAAGTTTCTATTTCCTTATCACTAGAATCTTCGAAATGTACTTGTTGATTATACCCATTATTTTCATTTGTTGATTGCTTGTAACCAATATCAACCTCTTCTTCATCTTTATATATTCTTGCATCAATAGCATGACTCATTCCAGTTTCGCCCATTAATTGCCTCTTTTGCTTAATGTTGTCAATGATAACATCATGAAACTCCTTCTTTGCAGTTCCCAAGACTTCTTTCAATGTGAATTCCACCTTAGCATTTAATATACGTTCTTTCAACATCCCTTTCAAATTTGTTGCCACTTCAATGTCAGAAAGTAGCTTATAAGCAATTGATTTATCCTTATCTTTTGTCTCCCTTGTTTTTTCTTCCAATGATGCTGAGGTATCTTTTACAGGCAATTCTTGTGAAGCTGCCTTCCGAGCCTTGTCTCCTCAAGTTTGCCTCTTAGAAGAATTTCCTTCTCTCGTATCATCAAAATTTCCTCGTCTCTTTTCTTCTATCAAAGCTTCATGTTGGCTCTTAGCAATATATGCATGAACTGGAAGAGACTCAACAGGATCCTCCCAACTTGTTGCACCTCGTATTGTAGCTGCAGTCCTCAATAACGCTTCTCGAGGTAATTTTCCTTCTTACATTGTAGAAATGGCAGAAGCCCAAAACTCACTAGTTTCCGTACTTCTAGGAAGGTCATCATCTATTCTAGTACCATAACTTGCACTTTCTCGTACTGTTGTTTCATGCTCTTTTAAGTATTCTTGAACCAATGCTCTCATTCCTCTCTTGCCAAAATTGGTTTGAAGAAGATCCTCCCTATCTTTTAATGCTATCTTCCCATCTTTCTAGCAAATAATTCCTTGCCGTATCATATTATTAAATTCATTGCAATCTTTTCTAGTGTGTGAAGCGTCATCACACCAAATGCATCTTTGTACATATCCTTGTTTTGAATCATTCTTCGAATTGTTTGTAGAAGTATTCTCTTCAAGTCTTGCCAATTTGATTTGAAGATCTCACATTCTTTGTATAATTTCTTCCATCCCCATCTCTGCTTTCTTTGATAAGGATGTCGAAGGTTGAACTGTAGGCATTGTTGGTGGTGTTGTACATATTGGAGCTTTGGGTGCTTGTACTGTTTTTGGAATATTTTTCCTATCCTTCCTCCTTTCTCTTTTTGTAAGCAACCCCACTACATCTTCAACGTTCTTCCACTTTTTTGTCAATCCTTCATCTTCTTCTTTGTCTTCAAGAAGGAGTTCTAATTTCCCTTGCAATTCTCCATCAGTAGCTTGAAGAAATAGATCAACTTTGTTCAGCTCCAATGTCAATTTTTCTACCTTCGATAATTGAGAGTACTGCCTCTCAAATTCCCTTAGTTGCTCTGTTGCTTGCAAATTCTTATTAGGCCGTTCAATCCATTCCAGAAACAACTTCTTAGTAACGCGATCAGCATCTTCCAAGAAATATTTGTCTTTCAATGTATGTGAAAAAACCTCCTATGAATTCCCATAATGATCTGTAATCGATGTAATATGGTCTCTTATCTCCGGCATCGTGGCAAGTCCAAATAATTCAAGCATTTTCTTCTCTGAAACCCGATTTAATTCCATTTCACGAACATAACATCTTAAATACCTTGAAATATTCCTTCCATTAAATTGAGCAATTTTATTGACCACTGCTTGCAATGCTTTGGTTGCCAGAGCTTCCTTTTGATCATTGCTTTGCTGTTGTTGCATTGATAATGAGAAGGCTTGAATTATACTAGCAATAGACGGATCCATGTACATACCTTCTCCTTTAGAAGAACCCCCATGAGAAACTCCTCCCAAAAATCCTTCAAAATTTTTATTTTCATTTTTTATAAAATAAAAATAAAAATAAAATCAAACAAAATCCAATACCTTCTACCTCAAGCTTTCACATTGGGTTCACCACTTTTGTCGTATTACATGCTTTCCTGCTCGAGAACGCGTCGGACGTCTGGCTGTAGAAGGTAGTATGGAGATTTGCCAATATTCAAGCAGTCTATCGGTTTTTGACTGTTGGAATATAAACAACTACAAGAATATATCGTAAATCTATACGGATGTCCTTCGATTGCTCACCGAAATCCTTTTTGCCCTAGCCGATAGGTCTCTAGACGTTACAGAGAACCCCGAATAACCCAAACTGCTAATCTTCGATACCGCTTTGTACTCACGATCTGGTATCCACTGACTGTCTTGTTAGATTAACCCAATAAATTTCATTCACTCCGCATACTCAATCCTATAGACACCCTTTTAATTCTTCATCACAAACGTAACTCAATTTCACAAAATAGTCAAGAGTAATCAAACCCACTTCATTAAAAATCTTGATTCACCATTACAACACTTCCACTATTCAGCAACGATTGCCTCAGTCTTCCCAAAATCCTATGAAGAAAATAAACCCAATTCTTTGTCTTTTTTCCCCTTCTCGAAGCATGAAGCTAGCTCTCCGATCCCTCTAAAAAAACTCTCATTTCTTAACCTTAATTCTGAATTTCTTCAATCTTCCATCTTGGATCCGAAATTGGCTCTCGCCGTCAGAGCTTTCTCCTCCATTTTTATCTTTAAGAGATCTTTTTACTGAAAGGACGTTCCCGGAACGGCACAAAGAACGGAACAGCCTGAAACGGAATCGGAGCCCCGTAATAGGGATCACATTGAGTCGCTCGACCAATTCAGGTTTCATATTGGATAAGAGTCCAGTAGTAAAATCCGGATGTTCCCATAATTGGATCAAATTGGTCCTTTGCATCAGATTGGCTGAGGCCCGTAGTAAGACTTGGATTTTCTCGTAATTAGACTGCATTGGGTCGCCCGACCAATTCAGGTCTCATAATGGATAAGAGGACCCGGATTGGATGTCTTGAAATTGGATCCAATTGGCTCTTCGAACCAAACTCACCCGTCGTTGAATTGGTCCTTTCTCTTTTTTGCTGACTCCCGTTATTGGAATCGAACGGAGCATTTTAGTATGCCCCGGCTGACTATAACGGGGTGACTGACCCTGGCCTCCCAGTATTTGCACTAGAATTGGTCGTTGCCCCCAATATTCGAGGTAACTAAATATTAATAAAAGTCCTCTTTTTTTATATCTTTACAGTATACTCGTGTTACAACACGACACCGCTTGCATTTTATTCTTGAAAGTTCTCTATTGCTGAAATCAATTATTAGATCCACGATAAGAAACTTCTTGCTATAGTGGATTCTTTCCAAGAATGGCATCACTTTCTTGAAGGAGCTGCACAATCAGTGACCATATACACTGATCAGAAGAATTTGGAGTATTTCATGTCGGCTTGAGTTCTAAATCGACGTCAAGCTCGGTGGAGTATGTTGCTATTTAGATTTGATTTTGTTATCACTTATCCACCTAGAAAGCAGCAAAGACTATCCGATGCCTTATTGAGGAGATCGTATCTTGTACCAAAGGCTGGAGAAGCAGCGTTTGATCAACAATGTACGACATTCTTGAAGCCAGAGCAATTTTGACTTTGCACTACTATTGTGCTAATTGATGCTGACTTCGTGAACCAAGTACGTGCCGTAACCATTGAAGTTCAGTAGCCATTGATATCAAGCAGCGTACCAATGACGACAAATTCAAAGTGGAGGGAGATCTTTTATACTTTGAGAAGCGGTTGTATATTCTAAAAGGACTAGCACGACTCCGAGTTCTTCAATCTCGCTACAATTTTCCAGCTGCGGGACATTTTGGATTTAACAAGACCTTGGAGCTTATTTCTCAAGATTTTTGGTGGCTCCAAATGTGGAAAGATGTGAAAGATTTTTTCCTCTCCTATGATATTTGTTCAAGATCCAAGAATCCTCGACATCGCCCTTATGGACTTCTACAACCATTACCGATTCCACGTCGACCATGGTCTTTAGTTTCCATGGACTTCATCACGGACCTGCCATCATTGAACTCATTTGACAGTATCTTTGTCGTGATAGATCGGCTTACAAAGATGGCATACTTTGTTCCTTGCAATAAGACATCGTCCAGTGAAGTCACAGCAAGGCTCTTTCTCGATAATGTGTATTGATATCATAGACTACCAGATGATATCGTATCAGATTGAGGAACCCAATTTGTATCAAAGTTTTGGAGATCTCTTTTTGAGATACTAAAGGTGGATATCAAGATTTCTTTGGCTTTCCATCCTCAAACTGATGGCCAAACGGAACGGATGAACTAAGTCTCGGAACAATACTTACGATGCAGCATCAACTATCAGCAAGACGATTGGACCGCATATCTGCCGCTAGCCGAGTTTGCATATAACAACACCCTCCATGCGTCGACTTAATACACACCATTCTTTGCTAACTATGGGTATCATCCAAAGCTTGATTTATTGAGTCCGTCAACAAATAACAATCCAGCAGTTGAAAGATTTGTGAAGCAACTATCAGAGCTTCAAACTACGTTGAAGCTTCAATTACAATCCGCTCAAGAATCCTACAAGGCGTCTGCGGATAGATTTTGGAATCAAGCACCTATTTTGAAAATTGGAGATAAAGCATGGCTTCTTTGATGGAATATCAAGACCAAGCGACTATGTGATAAGTTGGACTATCGAAGATTGGAACCATTTATCATCCAAAAGCAAATCAATCTAGTGGCGTACCGTCTGGAATTGTCGACTTCTATGAAGGTACATCCAGTCTTTCATGTTTCTCTGTTAGAGCCTTATCCAGAGTCGTCTTTTTCTGGAAGAGTGCAATGTCCACCACCTAGTATTGAGATCGAGAACCACGAGAAATACGAGGTCGAAAAGATGTTGGATTCACGACAAAGGTGGGATAAGTTGGAATATCTTGCTCATTGGTCCGGCTACGATATTAATGAGCGAACGTGGGAACCAGCTGAAAATCTTGCCAATGCGCCACAAAAGGTACAGGAGTTTCATCAACAACATCCTCATAAACCTAAGCCGGTTCGACGATAGCTTCCTTCTGAAGCTTGCTCATCTAAGAATATATGAAAGGGGGAGAGCACCACCAAAACTCGTAGTTGATAAAGTAGAATTTTTTCAATAGCCTTCTGATATGGATAGCCAAGAGATAGATACTATGCCAGTCAGATTATCTCAATTGACTAGTGCACGAAGGTGACCTTGAGATGAAGAATCGCCTTTACCATGACGATGACGGAGGATACTGAGTAACCGATCATTAGTGATTGTATTTGAATTCGAGCCTGCTTACGATGGTCAACCAGAAGGCGTATTTGCAAGACAATTTCACAATGAAGACACGAAAGTTCATACTTGGTCAAAAGTCGAAGGCATGGGCCTCTACCATTGGCTTCAAGGGTCGATGAACCACTTGCCTCATGAACAACAGTTGGAGTTCATAGCAAACGTTATGCGACAAATCTTTATTTTTTTGCGTTTATACTGATTAACAATAATATTGCTTCTCAGAGATCTCGAAGCTAAAAGAGGGGGTGATGTTAGGGACATAGTCCTTAGAACCTTCTAGAGACAAGTTTCTAGAACCTTCTAGAAACAAGTCTCTGGAACCTTCTAGAAGCTTCCTAGTTAGTAGAAGTTGCTTGAGAAGCTTCCTAGTTGGTAGAAGTTGCTTGAAAAGCTTTCTAGTTGATAGAAGTTGCTTGAGAAGCTTCCTAAATAGGAGTATATATTGAAATCGAGGCTGAAGAGTTCTTCAATCTCGACAATACATCTCTTGGAGCTCTAGCTCACCTCTCTGGTGTTGTTCTTGTATTCATCTGATTAATCTAATTCTTGCCAATTCTTCTTGAACTTCTTGTTAGATCTCGAGCCTGTATTTCTATGTCGGTGATTTTTTTGTGCATTTCACCCTCAAAGTGATGATCAAACAGAGCGGGTCAACTAAATTCTTGAGTAATATTTGAAGTGCACTATCAAGTATCAGAAGACAAGTGGACTTCCTACTTATCATTAGTGGAGTTTGTATATAATAATATAATCCATGCATCTATGTAATAAATATTATTTTATTCAAATAATAGTGTCGTATTATAATTTCTTATAGTATGTAAAAATTAATTAGAACATATAATATGTTCATAAATCTTGGTGTTTGTTAGAATGGTTAATAGATTAATTTAAAGAGAGTGGATATAAGAAACTCTATTTTGAGTTTTACCTATTTTGATTATGGCATTTAAAAAATTTTAGACCTAAAGGTTTTATATAAAGCCTTGAGAGGAGATTAGAGCCTAAAGATGAAAATTTAAACTAGTAGGAGGCTTATAGAGAGGGATGAAAGCAAGGTATGGTCAAATAAAGGTAAGGGATGGAAATCTTTATCTCTATTGGTCAAAGGCCAAGCCCAATAGGCTTTAGAAGGTGGTCTGTTATTGTAATACATGAAGTCTTGACCACTTTTATGGTAGTAGTGGTGGTTGATGTCGATCCAAAAAGTACTTTGGCTTTGTATGAAATTTCTTCAGTTGCAAAACATGGAAGACTAAATGGATCCAATTATGTGGTAAAAGCTCGAGGTGATATGCGATATCAGAAGTTATTGCAGAAATGCAAAAAAGTCCAAGCCACTGAAGTGCTAATTTACAGATTTGGATTGATATAACAAGTGGCAAGTTGGCATTGAAGAGTAATAACTAATCACCCTCCTAAAAGGTCTTGTGTTGTTGATGGTTATTTGCATATTGCTTCTATCAATTCTATGCAATAAAGAAGCAGTGTCATGCCTCTTATAAGGTCATTATAAGCTATTGTATAAATTCCTCCATTGTTGGATTATTGATATCAATGGGACGATAGAGAATTGTTAGGATAATTACATATTGACCAGTATTAAGAAAAAATAGTAAATGATCAATATTTACTTAAATATCAAGGACATGAATCTCAAAGAAAGAAAATCCTCAATGCACTCTGGTGTCATTGAAAAGAACTAGAAAGTCACTCAAAAATGATATATTACTGCACTAGAATGGCTATTGTTAAAGATAAGAAGACTAGAAAGTCTTGAAATAAGACTTAAGACTAAGAATGCATTGTCGGGGTTGAGAGAGTTTGCCTCAAGAAAGCGCTGGACTTTTGGCTGCCACTAAATACTCAATCAAGTCTAAAATATAAAAAACCAAGTTTATACATATAATATTTTTTCCTTTCTAGATAATTACATCAAAACACAAGCCCAAGTACTAAGAAAAACATCCAAATGTATGATAAAGATCTTAAAACCTTATATATCCTTATGAGAGATGTTTCTCAAACTTCAACAGGTCATATCTCACGATTTGACCATACAAACAATCGTTAATTTTACATGAAGTATTGATATACTTTCAAAAACTTCTACAAAAAAAAATCAACTACAAATTTATTATAGATCTTGAGATATTGTCAAAACCCTAACAATAGCTATAAACCCTAGCTTATTTATACTTGCATGCTAATTTCTTCATATTTTATAAAATAAGTACTCAAATACCATGAAACTTTGATCTATAGCTTTTTAACTTAATAACTCACACTTATAGCAATTTTGAACTAAAAATTCATGCAGAAAATGAAGTTATGGCTCCAACCATTACTATCAACAGAATGACTCACTTACTTCCTTTGAATTACATGTACTATCTTCAATGCCCTATAAATCCTTCTATCCACACTTAAAATTCATCAAACAATATATGTAAAATGTAGCCAAGAAAGTGTTCTCTCCACCTTCAGTTGCCGATCTTTCATTGCTTTCCGTATGCATATGTTATGCTTCAAAGAGTGATAGTAGGTACTACTTTGACACCTTAACTTTGAATACCTATATCTCCTTCAAAAAAACTCGAAATCTCACAAACTTTTCATCCAAATTATACCCAAAATCCTGAACTTGCTGACTTTAGCCTCCAAAGCTTGAATGACTTCAAAAGAAAAATCCTAATTCCTAATAAGGCCTCAAGAAGCCTCCTTGAAGTCTATTGGGTATCGGCTTCAACCAATAGGAATGAAGTTTTCCATTCTTTGCCTTCATCCAACCATGCCTTACTTTCATCCCTCTCAATAAGCCTCCTATTAGTTAAGAATTTCTTCTTTAGGCTCTAATCTCCTCTCAACGCTCCATACTAAACATTTAGGTTCTATAATATTTTTTTTTGAAATGCTACAAGTAAAAAGATAAACTCAAAATAAAGTTTCTTAAATCCATTCTTTTTAAATTAATCTATTTAACCATTCTAACATATATCTAGATTTATTAACATATAATATATTTTAATTAATTTTTACATACTGTAAGGTTTTAAAGTAGGACATTGTCCAAAAAAATGACACAATCACAAAATGAGGAGTATGGCTGTGAAAGAAGATAATATATTAGAAAACGAATTTATCCAGCTACAATAGGGATCGTGCGGCTGGAATTTTGCACAACATCTAGTAAAGGTCCTATTCTCTCCTCAGAGCCCTCTCCTTGTTTTACATTAAATGTTATTTTAGGACCTAAATATTACAAAGCCTCTGCCTTGTTAGATTCGAGAGCCTTGGCGTGTTTCTTAGATGAAGAATTTACTAAAAGACATAGCATATCTTTAGTAAAGAAAACTAATCCTGTTCATATAGAAGTCATAGATGGTCGTCCATTGTCTTTTGGAGATATTACTCATGAAACCCTTCCTATAGAAGTAATAATCAATGGTCATAATAGCTTTGTAGTATTTAATATCATTAGATGTCTCTCTAATCTAGTTGTTTTAGGTTTATCGTGATTAGAATAATACAATCCTCAAATAGATTAGATTTCCCAAACTCTTACTTTCTCTAAAAGTATAACTAATATTGTAGTTAATCAAGTAGAGAGTCATAAGTCCAATTCAATTAAATCCGTATTTATAGGTGCAAAAGCTTTCTTACATGCTGCTAAAAAAGAATCACCATATATTATTTATGTCACACCTGTTTCTACTGTTGGAAAGACTTCAAGTGGCATTTCGAGCCAATATCAAGAATTTCAAGATATATTCAAAAAAAAGAATGTAGATACACTCCCAGAACATCGTCCCTATGATTTTTCAATTGACCTTCAAGAAGGAGCACAACCACCATTTGGACCAATCTATAGTTTATCACAAAATGAGTTGACTGAACTCAAGGAGTATATTGAAGAAAACCTAGCCAAGAATTTCATACGCCATTCTAAATCTCTGGCAAGAGCTCCAATTCTATTTGTGAAGAAAAAAGATGGATCATTGCGGATGTATGTTGATTATCGAAGACTCAACAAGATTACCATCAAGAACAGGTATCCACTATCTTTAATATCTAGACTTCTTGATCAGCTGAATCAAGCTAAGATCTATATAAAAATAGATCTCCGAGGAGCATACAATCTAATACGCATCAAAGAAGGAAATGAATGGAAGACTGCGTTTCGAACTAGGTATGGATATTTTGAATACAATGTCTTGCCTTTTGGACTTACAAATGCACCAGCAGCTTTTCAACATCTAATGAATGATGTTTTCTGAGAGTTTTTGGACGATTTTGTGGTCTGTTATCTAGACGATATCTTGATCTATTCTAAGAATCTAGAAGAACATGAACTTCATGTTCGTCGTGTATTACAAAAATTAAGAGATACAAGACTCTATGCCAAGATAAAAAAGTGTGTATTCCACACTACTCAAGTCGATTTCTTAAGTTATATCATTTCAAATGATGGACTTATGATGGATCCTAAGAAAGTTCAAACTATTATAGATTGGAAGATCCCAAAAATGGTAAGAGATGTCCAATATTTTTTGAAATTTGCCAACTATTATCAGATCTTCATCAAGGACTTCTCTCAAGTTACAGCTCCACTACATGTTTGACTTGTAAAGACAAAATCCAATTGAATTAAGAAGCAGAAGTTGCTTTTGAATCTTTGAAGACAACATTTATTTCTGCACCAATTTTGTATCATGTTGATTTTTCCAAAGCATTCTTTATGGAAACAGATGCATCAGACTTTGTTCTCGGTGCAGTTTTATCACAAATGGGAACAGATGACAAACTTCATCCAATAGCCTTTCATTCAAGAAAATTCTCAATAGCAGAAATCAATTATGACATCCATGACAAAGAACTTCTTGTAATTATAGATTCTTTTCAAGAATGGCATCATTATCTAGAAGGTGCTTCTAGTCCAATCACCGTGTATATGGATCGCAAGAACCTCAAGTATTTTATGTCAGCACACATATTAAATTGTCGTCAAGCTCATTGGAGCATGTCTTTATCAAGATTCAAGTTCATCATCACTTATCGACCAAGAAAATAATAAGGTTTGTCCGATGCCTTATCTTGATGTTTTTATCTTACACCAAAAGAAAGAGATGCAGTTTTTGAGCAACAAAGAATGGTCTTCTTGAAGCTGGAGCGATAAAATCAACATTGACTATTGATTTAACTTTTCTTAAGTAAGTTTAGTTAAGTATGTCTTCAAACCCTCTTGTTCATGATATCAAGAATAATTCTTCTAAATCTCATGATCCCTCTAAATTTGAATTCAAGAATAACCTATTCTATTTCGAAGGACGCCTATATGTTTCAGAAGGAGAAGCACGTTTATGTATTCTTCAAGCTCATCACGACTTTCCAGCAGTAGGATATTTTAGATATAATAAGACTTTGGAGCTGATATCTAGGGATTTTTAGTGGCTTCAAATGTGGAAGACAGTCAAAGATTTTGTACAAGCATGTGATATTTGCTCAAGATCAAAAACTTCTCGTCATCGACCTTTTGGACTTCTTCAGCCATTACCCATTCTAGAACAACCATGGTCTTCTGTTTCTTTGGACTTCATCATGAATCTTCCAATCTTAGGTTCTTGTGATTCTATATTCGTGATAGTAGATCATTTTACCAAGATGTCACATTTTGTACCATGTACAAAATCTATCACAAGTGAAGAAAGAGCTAAGTTCTTTCTTGACAATATCTATCGCTATCATGGATTACTCAAGGATATTATATCAGATAAGGAAATTCAATTTGTATCAAGATTTTGGCAGACTCTTTTTAAGATTCTAAAAGTGGATATAAAACTATCTTCGATATTCTATCCTCAAACTGATGGACAAACGAAGCATGTTAATCAAGTTTTGGAGCAATATTTAAGATGTACTATTAATTACCAATAAGATGATTGGACAACTCTTTTGCCATTGGCAGAGTTTGCTTACAATAACACGGTACATTCTTCTACAAAATAAACATCTTTCTTTGCTAATTATGGTTATCATCTAGGACTTGATACTTTTAACTTTTCAAAAGTTGATAATCCTGCTGCAAAAGATTTGGCGATTCATTTATCAAAGCTACATGCAATGATGAAGGCGTAGTTAAAAGAGGCTCAAGAACAACAAAAGGTCAATGCGGATGTCTATCAAAAGGAACAACCACCATTCTTCTTGGGTGATAAGGTATGGCTACTTCATCGTAATATCAAGACCACTCGTCCTTGTGACAAGTTGGACTATCGAAGACTTGGACCATTTTCTATTTCTATACAAATCAATCTAGTTGCATATCGTTTATATCTACCGGAGTCAATGAAAATCCATCCAGTATTCCACATATCTCTTCTTGAACCATACAAGATAGTGGACATATCAAGAAGATGACAAGCTCCACCTCCTCTTATAGAAGTGGACAATAATGAAGAGTTTGAAGTAGAAGAAGTTTTAGATTCAAGGCGATGCTGAAATAAATTAGAATATCTTGTCCATTCATGAGGATATGATATTAGTGAATGCACATGGGAGCCAATAAAGAATCTTGCAAATGCAACAAAGGCGGTGGAGGCTTTTCATCAACGACATCCATCAAAATCAAGATGAAAACCTTCTTTATAAAAGAAACAACATCTAGGCAAGATAACATTCTACTTTCAATCCTTGTTCGTAGCTTCTTTGTAGTTGTGATGCTCAAGAGATGGAGAACCAACAACCAGTGGATTTAACTCAAGAGCCTTCATTTTCTAACCTATTGGATGAGACATTATGATTGTCACAACCTTTAAGACGACGCAATAGAGATGAAGATCTTCAAGAATGACATGTTCTTCCTCGAATAGATGGCGAGATACAATGCGTTTGATATCACGATTTGAGAAGGGACTTTCGATGTTTGGTGATTTTGCTAGAGGTAGAAACAACTCTTGATAGTGTTTCAAATGTTCTATTCAAAAGAAGTTATGAAGGCCTCAACAATGATCAAATAACTGGGTGGTCTTCCTACCTTGGTAAGGGACACTACCGATGGTTGAGAGGTCCTATCAATCATCTTCAATGAGAACAAAGATCAGAGTAGATAACGAATACAATTTGTCACATCATAGATTTCCTCAATATATGATGACCGCCCCTTGTAGAACTCGTACCTAGAAGAGAGGATAATATCATGGACATACTCATGTAAGCTAGTAATTACATATATAAATAGGTGGAAGTAAGTAAAAGTAGATAAAAGTAAATTAATTCTATAGTATTTAATATAAAAGCTTCCTAAAAGCTTCATAGACGCTGCTTTGACTTCATAGGTGTCTTTAATTGACTTTTTGGATTAGAAACGTGGTCAACAAGTTGGCCATGTGCCACACATGTTGTTAGCTTGAAGATCAAGCTAACTATATGGTCCATACGTAAAAAAACTTATCTTGTAAGTCAAGGCATGTGTCCTACAAAGTCAACACATATTGGAGGTCCTATAGAACGTCGCCACATAGCCCCTAGTTAGATAGTATATATAGATACAAGAATGAAGTCTTCTTCACTCTTGTCAACTCTTTTTTTGCTTCTAGTCTAGTTTCAAGGGTCTCTAGTTTTCTTGTCTTTTGGCAATAGCCATTCCAGTTTCTCTTTCAATATACATACTTGTTTATATATATTTTGTTACCTTTTTTTGAGTGAAGGCTCACTTATCTGAATTACTTTTTCATCGAGTTCTTGTCCTTGTCAAGTTGGTGAAGAAGATCATCCATACATTGAAGTAGATATGCATTTTTAACAATCTACTTATTAAGATGTGGATAGTTGATGGAAAGACAAAGTCTACTATCTTTTTTAGGTACAAAAAATATAGGTACTCCCATGGTGATGTGTTTTTTCAAATGAGGCTTTTTTTTTAAGAGTTTGTCTAATGTCTTTCATAATTCTTTAAGTTCTTTTGGTACTAGGTGATAAATTGGTCAACTTGTTGCTTTGGCTCCTAGCAATAGCTTTATTTGAAATAGGGCACCTTGATTGGAAGATATACCATTAAGTATGTCAGTTGGAAAGACATCCTAATATTTTCGTATGAGTTGCTTTGCCTATTCTATCTCTTCAGATATCTTTTTCATCATTAATGCAAGATTTGAAACCACTATATATATATCAATTACTTATGTTGCATTTGCTTCTTCATAAAGGTCATTCCTACAAATAAGTCTTTGATTGCACATTGTCTTTCATCTTCACTTGATGTAGAAGTACAAAGAATCACCTTGCGTCCTCCATCTTTAAAAGAGATTGCTTTTGCTACCCAATCAACTTACTTCTTTTTCATCTTTAGCCATAGCATACCAAGGATAATATCATACCTTAGCTTTGTATCACAGTCATATATATTTACCTCAATAGTTACTTATATAATTAAGTAGAAGTAGGTAAAATAGAATAATTTCATAAAGTCTTCTAGAGAAGCTTTCTAGAAGCTTCATAGAAGCGATTTTGACTTTAGATGTGTTAGAAACTTGGAAAAAATGCTTATCATATATTGATAGCTTATAGAATAAGTTATCTCTGTGTAGTAGCTTATTGGACAAGCCAACTATGTGGCGCATACATAGATAGCTTGCCTTACAAGATAAGACATGTCGCTAGTAAAGTCAACACATGTTGGAGGTCCTATAGGACATCGCCACATAGCTCTTAGTTAGATAGTATATATGGATACAAGAATGAAGCTTTCTTCACTCTTGTCAATGTCTTTCTAGTCTTAGTCTTATTTCAAGACTTTCTAGTCTTTTTTTTTTTTGGCAATAGGCATTCTAATTAATATTATATCACCTTTTGAGATACTTTCTAGTTTTCTTCAGTTATAGAAGAGTGTATTGAGGATTCACTTTCTTTGAGATTCATGTCCTTGACAGTTTGACAAGAGTGCTAACATATTATTTTTATCTTGTTTTAGAAGTCAGTGGATTATTCCACTTTTATTGTTGTATTTTGAAGGTTACTGACTTCCTACCTTTAAACAAAAAATCTTATTTTTTAACATTAATCTTTTCCTTAAAGTGAATCAATTATCCCTCTTTGTAGGATTTATTTTTAGAGGTTATAAATTACCCTCCTCTAATTTAACTTTTGAATTTATTTGAAATGTCTATGGAAGGAAAGATTATGGATGCTTCTCTCAACGGAAGTGAGAATAGATTTGCAACGATGGCAAATCTTCATGAGCTTGTCAATACTCTAACAGTAGAAATCTCGAGTATTTCCAATGTGAATCATGGAAGTACTATGCCTATGCCTATGGAAGAAGTTTAGAGTCTGCGACAAGAAGTTGTGTAGTTGAAAGAAGCAAGTAGATCAATATTACAACCAAATCCAGGGAATTTTGCTTCTACAAGTATGACAGGGACAATGATTAGTATGCTTGAAAAGTTTGATGGAACAAGATCAAAATTTTGAGGATTTTTGCAATAATTCAAGTTCTATCTAAGGTTGCATCCTTTTTAATATTTTGATGAATTTACCTAAGTCGGATTTATACGTGCACTATTATCAAGAAGTGCTCTCTCTTGATTTGCACCTTTAATGAAAAAAGATTCACAACTCTTTTATGATTTGAATTCATTTCTAGAAGTATTTACGGTCACATTTAGAGAAAGTGATCGAGAACGAGTAGCAGAGACTAAACTTTTATCCTTACGGCAAAGATCACAATCAGCCACTACATATGCTGCCAAATTCCAAAATCTTACTTGCAACATGGACTAGAACAACAAAGCCCTTATCAACCAATTTTGATATGGATTGAAGGATAGTATCAAAGATCTGTTATTAACAATGCCAAAAGTAAAATCTTTGGAATAATTTATTACTCAAGCCATTGCATGCGATAATCATTTATTTGAAAGGCATCAAGAACAAAGATTTGGTTGGAGAGGAAGAAGTCAAGTAATGGCAGCAGCTTCTAAGTTTTCTAAAACATATTTGTCAAAGCCAAAACCAATGCAAATTGATATGATACGTTTTAAACCTCTCACGAAGCAGGAAAAGACTCGATGTCGCCAAAAGGGGTTGTGTTTATATTGTGGAGAAGCTAAGCACACTATTCAATATTGTCAAAAGAAGGAATACAATTACAAAATGAGGAGCACAATTACCAAAGAAGATAATGTATCTAAAAACAAGTTTCTTCAACTACAATAGAGATCGTGCGGCTGGAATCATGTGCAATATCTAATAAAGGTCCTATCTTCTCCTCAAATTCTTCACCTTGTTTTATAATAGAAGTACATTTAGGACCTAATAATCATAAAGTCTTTGCCTTGTTAGTTTGAAGAGCCTCAGCATGTTTTATAGACAAAGATTTTGCTAAAAATCAAAAAATACCTTTAATGAAGAAAATTAAATCCATACATGTAGAAGTCATAGATGGTCATTTGTTATCTTCTGAAAATGTTATCCATGAAACTATTCCTTTATATATAGCAATTAAAGATCATAATAGCGTTGTCGTATTACGTGTTGTCTTGTTCGGGAATACACTGGGTATCTGGCTGTGGAAGGTATAGTTGTTTTTACAAATAACAAAGAAACCCTAATAGATTTTATCCATGTATGAAGAATATAATTGAAATATCAATTTCCAAGTATTTAAAAACACTCCTCATAGTCATTTTAACCATACAATATTCCAATTGCTTTATTTCTTTTATAATTAAGTTGTTTTTGTTTTTCTTAACAAGCCCTAATCCTAGCCAGTGAGCTTTGACAAGCTGTAACTTTTGATCCAATCGTCCTCTTAGTGTGAAATTTTGCACCCAAATACCAGTATAAGCCTTCTATATGCTCAGAAAATTTCAGCCCAACCCAACTTACAAATTGCAAGAAAACGCCCAAAAACCGCACTGATGACACTCGGCCGCAACCTTGAAATTTGATGTAGAAACTCCAGAAGTGATTTCTCCTTTGTCAACTGTTAACTCTAGCTCAAAATTGAATAGCCGCTTGATCTCCAAATCTTCTATTACCAAGCCAAAAATTACGTCGATCCAACTAGTAGATCTTCAGATATCACAGAAATCCTATCTAACTCTAGACTGCCAACTTCTGACAACCCTTTGTACTAAAACCCAGTTATCTCTTGATTGCATCGTTAGATTAACACAAATTTTTGTATATACTTAGCACACCCAACTATCTAGACAATACCAAATTTTCATCTATAGATGCTACACGACTTGCATGAATTAATTGAGAATGTAAACCATCAATGTTTTATATAAAATCCGAAACACCAAAATAAACATTGATTTTGAGCAGCGATTGCTCTCTCCTCACAAACCCTAATGAAACCAAACTAGTGACCTTAAAAAGAGCTTGAAGCTAGCTCTTCGATCCAAAAACCCTGATTTGAAAAAAAACCCCCCTCATTTCTTAACCTTCCTCCCTTTTAACCCTAATCCTCCCCTCTTTCAAACCCTAGCCTCTGATTTTCTTCAATCTTCCGTCTTCGAACTGGAATTGGTTCCTTTCGTCTTGGATCCAGAATTGGCTCCTTCCATCTTGGATCTGGAATTGGCTCTTGCCGTCAGAGCTTTCTCCTCTGTTTTTACCTTTAAGAGATCCTTTTACCGAAAACAACGTTCCCTGAAACGGCATAGAGAATAGGACAGCCTGAAATAGAATCGAAACCCTGTAATCGGGACCACATTGAGTCGCCCGACCAATTCAGGTCTCATATTGGCTAAGAGTCTAGTAGTAAGACCCGGATGTTCCTGTAATTGGATCAAATTGGTCCTTCGCGTCAGATTGACTGAGGCCCGTAGAAAGACCTGGATTTTCTCGTAATTACAATGCATTTGGTTGCCCGACCAATTCAAGTCTCATATTGGGTAAGAGGACTCGGATTGGATTCTTGAAATTGGATCCAATTGGCTCTTCAAACCAGGCTCACCCGTCGTGTGAATTGGTCCTTTTCCTTCCTGCTGACTCCCGTTATTGGAATCGAACGGAGCATTTCAGTATGCCCCAGCTGACTGTAACGGGGTGACTGAACCTAGCCTCTCAGTATTTGCACTGGAATTGGTCGTTGCTCCCAATATTCGAGGTAACTGAACATTAATAAAAGTCCTCTTTCTTTATATTTTCACAGTATACTCGTGTTACAACACGACAGCGTAGTAGTATTTAATGTAATAAAATCTCGCTCTAATCTGATTATTTTAGAATTATCATGGTTAAAAAATATAATCCTCAAATAGATTGGATTTCACATAACCTTAACTTTTTTGATAGTATAATCCAAAATCAAGTTAGCAAAATAGAAGTACATAAGTCCAATATGTCCAAACTTTTACAAGTAGGTGCAAAAGCTTTCATGCATGCTGCAAAAAAAGGATCATCTTTTGCTATATATGCTACACTTATTTCTAATGCTGAAACAACATTAAGTGGTATTCCTAAGCAATATCAAGAATTCCAAGTCATTTTTGAAAAAAAAAATATAAATATTCTCCCCGAACATTGACCTTATGATTGTTCAATTGATCTACAAGAAGGAGCTCAACCACCATTTGGACCAATCTATAGCTTATCGCAAAATGAATTGACTGCATTAAAAGAATATAATAATGAGAATTTGGCAAAGAACTTCATATGCCATTCTAAATCTCTAGTCGAGGCTCCTATCTTATTTGTGAAGAAGAAAGACGGATGTCTACGAATGAATATTGATTATCAAGGACTCAACAAGATTATCATCAAAAATAGGTATCCTTTGCCTTTGATTTCAAGACTACTTGATTAATTCAATCAAGCAAAGATCTGTAGCAAAATAGATCTACAAGGAGCATACAACTTAGTTCGTATCAAAGAAGGAAATGAATGGAAGACTACTTTTCAAACTAGGTATGGATATTTTGAATATAATGTCATGCGTTTTAGACTCATAAACGCATCTGTTGCTTTTCAACATCTTGTGAATGATATTTTTTGTGAGTTTTTAGATGATTTTATTGTTTGCTATTTAGACAAAATTCTAATCTACTCTAAGAATACATAAGAACATGAGCTTCATGTTCGTCGTGTATTACAGAAACTTAGAGATGCTGGATTATATGCCAAGTCAGAAAAGTATATATTCGACACTACTCAAGTTGATTTTTTAGGATACATCATTTCCAACGAAGGCCTTATGATGGATCCTAAGAATATTCAAACTATCATAGATTGGAAGATTCTAAGAATGGTACGAGATGTGTAATGCTTTTTGGACTTTGCTAATTACTATTGAATCTTCATCAAAAAAATTTCTCAAGTTACAGCTCCATTTATACGTTTGACTTGTAAAGATAAACTTGAGCGGAATAAAAAAATAAAAGCATCATTTGATGCTTTAAAGAAGGAATTTATTTCTACACCAATCTTATATTGTGTTGACTTTTTCACAACATTTTTTATCAAAATAGATGCTTTAGATTTTGCTATACGTGTCGTGATGTCACAAATGAAAATAGATGACAAATTCCACCTAATAGCTTTTCATTTGAGGAAATTTTCAACAACCAAGATTAATTATGAGATCCATGTCAAAGAGCTCTTTGCAATCATGAATTCATTTCAAGGATGGCGTCATTATCTAAAAGGCACCTCAAGTCCAGTTACGATATATACTGACCATAAGAACCTCGAGTACTTCATATCAGTATGTGGCTTAAATTGTCGTTAAGCTCATTAGAGCATGTCTTTATCTAGATTCAATTTCAAGATCACTTATCAACCTGAAAAACAACAAGGTCTATCAGACGCTCTTTCTAAACATTCTAATCTTATACCAAAAGAAGGAGATGCATCTTTTGATCAATAAAGATCATTTTTCTTGAAGCCCGAGCATTTTCATCTTTAAGCTATAAAATCAACATTGACTGTTGATTCAACATTTGTGAAGCAAATTCAATCAAGCATGTCATCTGATCCTCTTGTTCAGGATATCAAGGATACTTCTTCTAAGTCCCATGATACTTTCAAGTTTGAATTCAAGAATAATCTATTATATTTCGAAGGATGCCTATATGTTCTAGAAGGTGAAGCTCAATTACATGTTTTTCAAGCTTGTTATGACTTTCCGACAGCACGAGATTTTGAGTACAATAAAACTTTGGAACTAATATCCAGGGATTTTTGGTAGTTACAAATGTGAAAAAAAATCAAAGATTTTTGTAGAATAGATATTAATTTATTTTTGAAAGATATTGATAAAATACATTAATAGTCCATATAATAGGAAATTCAGGAGGACAAATGAGTGATTTAGTTCTTAAAAGCGGTTAATTACAGAATTACGGTTAGAATTTGGAGAATCAGGAGAAAGTATATAGGAGTTGTAGAAGTTAATTAAGGTGCCACCGCTGTGATAGTGTGAGCCAGGGTAACCTTCGTGCTACCTCTTTTCTTTTGTTTGTTATTTTCTTTGAATAAGAGGATTGAGAGTTTCTCAATATTGTGAAGTGAATTATGGAATGGAAATGTGATTGGTATTACTTGAGAAGAAGAAAGATTGAATACTGAAATCTGATTGTAGTTCAGCAGAGAGAATGAGTCTGTGTTTGTGTGAAACACTGTAATGTGAATGGCAGTTCTGTAGGAAGAATTCCAGTGATTGGAACGAGGATAATTGTATGATGAAAGCTATGAGGGCACAGTATTACAGTTAGAGATTATGAGGGTGAATATATTGGTGGAAATAGCAGTTATTGATATGACTGAATTGTTATAAGGAAGAGACTGATAAGGTGAAGGAGGAGATTATAGTTTCCTTGTATGTTCAGATATTGGAAATAGAGACAATACATATAGGAGGTAATTGATTGTATGATCCTAAAGTGAATGCTTAAGCAACTAGTCATTCCCCGTGTTCGAATCCCCCTATACCGGTTTATTCTGGGAGGTTTCTTAGGGAATAAGTAAAACGAGCAATCACATTTTGGCGCCGCTGCCAAGAAGTAATAATAACTTTGAGTGTTATGAATTAATTATCAAACGTGTGAGAAAATTAGCAATGGAAGATGATTTCAGTAGTGTTTGAAGCAAGATTATGATTAATAAGAACGAGAGTATTGCATCGAGGAAAATAAATCAGTTGAGAGAAAGACATGGAAGAGCGCAAGGAAGGAACTTGCTTAGAAAGGAGCAAAAATGTTGTTGTACTGTAAATGCTTACAGTATGTAAAAATTAGTTAAAACATATTATATGTTGATAAATCTAGATGTGTGTTAGAGTGGTTAGTAGATTAAATTAAAAAGAGTTGGTATAAGTAACTTTAGTTTGTTTTTTTTATTTCTTTTGATTTTGACATTAAATATATATATATATATATACATATATATAAGACCTAAATGTTTAGTATGAAGCCTTGGGAGAAGGTAGAAGCCTAAAGATGAAGATTTAAACTAATAGGAGGTTAATTGGGAGGGATGAAACCAAGGCATGGTTGGATGAAGGTAGAAATAAGGATCTTCATCTCCATTGGTCGAAATCCATGCCCAATGGGCTTTTAGGAGGCTGCCCACGACCTTGATAAGGGTTTCGGAGACTTCAAAGAGGCCATTAGGAAATCATAGGCAAGGGTTGTAAAGTTTAGGGTTTTGGCTACAATTTTCGTGCAAATTTTATAGTGTTTGGAGTTAGGGTGAATAAGTTATAGCCGTTTGAAGTTAAGGTGTCAATTTGAGACCTACTGTTACTCTTTTGAGTTTAAGAGGAGTCTTACGGAAGCTTTTGGAGATCGGAAGGTGTGGCTGAAAGGGAAACTTCAAGACTTACATCTTTTGCGAAGGAAATTTTGCATTTGGAGTTTATGTGAAGGAGTTATAGGGAGTTAAAAACAACGCATTCAAATCAAAGGCAGTAAGTGAGTGGTTTTGTTCAAAGTAGTGTTAGGAGCCATAACTTGAGTTTTCGAACAAAAATTTGGCTCAAACATTGGGAGAATGTAAAAATTTGTGTTAAGAAGCTATCTATATAAGTTTCGTGGCATTTGGACTTATGATTTGTAAGATATGAAGAAAATTGCGCGCGGATATATAAAGATTAGGGTTTGAAGTGACTATTAGGGTTTTGAAGATATCTCAAGATCCGCGACGAACTTGCGGTTGAAATTTGTTGTACAAATTAATAACAACATATCACTACTTCATGTAAATTTTGATCTTGTTTGGACGGTTGGATCAAGAGTTATGAGGTATTGAGGTTCGGGAGAATTTCCACACAAGGAAATACAAGGTTTTAGAGTACTTCTACCATAATTTGGGTGTTGTTGGTTATTTAAGACTTAAGTATTTGGTGTAATTGTCCCAAAAGGAGAACTTATATATATAAAATTAGGATTTCCTTATTTTAAGCTTGATTGAGCAATTAGTGACAGCCAAAAGTCTAGCGCTTTCTTGAGGCAAAACCTCTCTATCCCAATAACATAATCTTAAAAAGAAGCATCGACAGAATTGGATTAAACCATGGTTGCAAGCTTGTCGGTGCATCCGAACATATCAAAAATCAGACAGATTGTTAATTCTGCAGTGGTATGTACCGTTAGAAAAACTACGAAGAACACTCGCGGGAAATTTTGTTAACATTCCAGTAGAAAACTTGAGGCCGTTAACTAAAAGAGAAAGAGGCGTAGAAGAATTTGGTACTCTATTGGGTATTTTTCCAGTAGAGGGTACCACTGAAACGAGCAATAGTGGCTCTTCAGATTGATACAAATTGGTTGCCAATAAAGATAATTATATTATATTTCAAAATCTGACGTTTTCACCAGCAATTCAACCAATAAAATTAATTGTGAAAAATAACAATAAATCGAGGAGCATTGAGAGCTCGGAAATTAGAATAAAGGAAAGTAGAGATTATATTAAAATGGAGTTTAGCAGAACAAAAAATTCAATGACATCAGGAGGACTAGTCGTTCCGATTGCAATACAAACGGGTATAGTAGGCGATCGTACAACTAGTGTCGTGCCACTACCTACTTTTCGAGGATTTTCGGGTGTGGATCCTGATCAATATTTGTCTCAGTTTCTTACAGCATGTGTAGCTAATAATGACAGAACTGAAGATATTTGGTTGAGATGGCTGCCAACGATATTAAAAGACACGGCGTTTGAATGGTACAATTGCCAACCAGTGGGTCAATTTCGAAATTGGAAAGCATTGAAGAATGCATTTTTATCTCATTTTCAGCCAATTGGTTTTGAGGACCGCCTTTAAGAGAGGTTAATGAACAGCAAAATGATCCTAGGGGAGGCAGTGGAATCGTACTATGGCCGAGTGGCTGATATACTCAGTAAGTGGCCGAATCACCAAATGTCAGAGGTATTTATTTTATCCATATTAATCAATGGTTTGCACCCACCAGAGCTAAAAATGTTTGTAAAGGAAGTTCAACCCGTTACAATGGCTGCATCCTTTAATAGAGCCAAGGTTTGGGAGGAATGCCATTATGATCAGTTTTTAACTGTGGGAGCTACGATGATTCCAATTCAAGGTAGATATCAAAATTTGACTTGGAATGAATCAGTGGATAATTATCCACGGATGTTAGAAACAGGGGCCAATTCTAATACCAATATTCAGGGGCCAGTTAATATCACTCCATTGGAAGCTATACCAACGAACGTGACAACAACATATGCTTCATATTTTTTGTATCAACAACAAGCATTATTTATGGCAGAGATACCAATAATGCCAGCCTTAAAAGATTCCAATGAAACCTTGTTATTGAATTTGACGAAGAAAATGGAAGAAATGGCCATCAATGTGGCCAAAAATAAGGAGAAGAGGTAAAAGCCCACTAATATTAGGACCAATGTATGGTGCAGTAATTATAAGGGCCATGGTCATTCTGTAACAGAATGTCCCTCACCCTCACAAATAATGGGTCAATGTACATTTTGTGGAGGAAAGTACCTAACAATAAATTGTTGAAATTAGCAAAGACAACAACAACAATTTAGTAATCAGACCATGATCCCACCAACTTAGTGGGACGTCAATCAAATACAAACGGGAAATACATTTGGATGGAATAGAAATCGATTTAATCGATAAAATCGAGCATTCAATAACTTTCAAAGTTCCAATTTTAATCAGAGGTCTGCATCGAACCCCCAAAACTACGGTAAGGAGCAGCAAAGGTATCAGCAATATGCTCCATCGACGTCATCAAACCAAGTTCTCTCAGTACCAACGGAACAACCATGATCATTTTCTAACCCTACATGGAACAAGCCTAGTAGGTATATATCGATGGAGGTACTAATATGCCTGATGGGGGTGCAAGAAGACGACTTCGTTGTTTCCGTTGTAGACAGATTGATCATTATGCCAATGAATGTCTCAATCCCAGAGCTAGTGACAATTATGCACCAGTTTGTGGGAATTGCAAGCAGTCGAGGCATACATATCAGTAATGTAATGCTCCATTCAATGTCAATAATCGGGATGAGTACATCCAAAGCCAAGGAAAATTTGAGGAAATAAATCGAGATCCTCAAGATTCTCTAGTAAATCGGGTTGAATGTGTCCAAGTCGTTCTTACCCGGAGTCAGCTAAAGAGAAAAGGACCAATTCAACATTTGGATAATTCTGATGCGAAAGACCAATTTGATCCAATTAAGGGACCATCCAATCCAAGTCCTGTTATGGGCTTTGTATCCAGTATAAGACCTGATTCGGTAGCACAACCCAATGAGGTCACAATTACGGAGGCTTTGGTTCTGTTCCAAGCAGTTTTGATCTCTACGCAGTTCTGAGAAATGTCCTATCCATTGAAAGATCCTCTCATGGGTAAGAATTCCAAGGAAGCCCCAACTGCTGTTCCAATTCTGAGTCTAGGGCGGAAGAATATCTTACCTCACGGAGTTAAACTCAAACCAATGAAAAAAAAAAGAGCATTGGAAATTATCCTAAATATGGAACCCTATGATATTTTGAAAGATCTGGACACTATTTGGCCTTCTATTTGTATGAAGCAACTTCTAGCGGTTGTACCAGAGTGTCGCTCTACATTGAATTCATCGTTGACATGGCATAGGCACCATAATAAAGAAGTTTGTGAAGTCAATTTGAACCTTGACCTAGGTGCACCAACCATCGATGTTTCAATTGATGGTGTTATGATCTCGGGTGTTCAATTGGATGGTGGTTCCAATGTCAATTTAATGAATGCTAATACAATGGATGCTTTAGATTTGGAACACTTAGTACCCACGACATTGGTATTACGGATGGCAAATCATAGCTGGGTTAAATCAATGGGTATCTTACGGAGTGTTCAAACTATAATTGCCGGTATTACATATGAAATTGACTATATTGTCTTTCAATTACAACGTTTGACTTTATCATATCCAATTTTATTGGGACGACCTTGGCTTTATTAAACAAAGTCCAAGAACGATTGGGATTGGTAATTGGCAAGGGCGGAGACAAAATGGTGTTACAAATGTATCCACTACACTATCACGGGGAGTCTCAATTGCCAGTATTTGAATTAACATCAGACGATGAGCTTAGCTCCAAAGACAACGCAATAGCATCAATTATGGAGGCACCATGGAGGCAGCACTACAGCCTGGAATGGTGTACCAATGTGGAGGTTCGGGGGAGTACTTGATATACTCGACAGACTCGGAAAACTCGGATTACGTTAGTACTGATTAGATGATCAAGTATGATGTGTACCATGTTAGTGCCCTAGACATACGATTCAGTACTTTGTACATGTCGAACTTATCGACTGACTTTAAACCAGCGTGGGGATTGAAACAGAATATTGCCATTATACCTTTATGTCAAACTATCAACTTGGCGACCACAATAGAACCTCGGACAATTAAGGTCTACAAAGGTATTAAGGAATAAGAGTTGACCTGCTGGATCGAATTTTTCTTGCATCATAAATCTGCTTTTGCTTGGACTTATGATGATTTAAAAGGTATTCCCGCTGAAGTTTATGAGCATCGTATCATTTTAGAAGAGAACGCTAAACCGGTACGGCAGAGGCAACATTGCCTTAATTTTAAATATTCTCTCATGGTGAAGGAGGAATTAGACAAGCTTCTTGCGGTTGGTTTTGTTTACTCGGTATCAAATAGTGAGTGGATGTCGCCAATCGTGATGGTACGGAAAAAAAATGGAAATTGTCAGGATTTTTGGAAACTTAATGTGGCCACCAAGAAAGTTTACTTTCCATTACCTTTCACGGACAGTATGGGTAACATGTTGTCATTATCACCAAGTAGTAAAAGAATAGGAGTGGGGCACCAGTTAAAGTCATTCTATGGTGTTGTTTTGGGTTGGTTGGAGTGCCATTTTTTTATATTTCTTGTATTTTCGAGAGTAGTAGTTCCAAATAAAAGTTAACAGTGAAGAGCCAGTCACAAGAAAGAGAACGCATAGTAGAGACCCACAGGCAAGAACTATTTTGGACTCGCAGTAATTCAATTTTGGAATTGAAAAAAGCGAAGGATCAGTTGGTAATGGAACGAGAAAAGGCCGAGTTATTGGCGCAAGAAAAATTGGTATTGAGTAATCAATACAGATGTGAAACGGAGCAGTTAAGGACTAAAATTGAAGCCTTGAACGTCGAGGTGACAAGTTTGGTAGAGGATTTAGTCAATATTGGTCAAGCACAAGTATCGACGTTGCCAGTTTTTGAAGTTCCAGAAGAGAGGAGTCACTTTCAGCGCCAGTTGGAATTGAGAGATGCCTAGATCCTGAAATTGGAAGCTCAAGTCCGTGAACTGGGCAAGTAGAATGAAGACCCTTCAACTCAGTTGAGGCAGGAGCCAATGGAAGGATTAAAAGAGGACAAAGATTTGCAATTGGAACCAAAATCAGTGGAACCAATAACAAATATTGTGGCAATTGATTAATTAGATAGGCTAGAGGGATCGCAATTTTTATAGAGTTTTATTAAATAATTTTTAGATAGATATCAATTGAGTGTTTATGAGGACGCTGCACAGATAAGAGTGGGGCTATGTAGAATAGATATTAATTTGTTTTTGAAAGATATTAGTAAAATAAATTGTACAATCTTGTGATATTTTCTTAAGTTCAAAAACTCCTCATCATCGACCTTATGGACTTCTTCAACCGTTGTCGCATTACGTGCTTTTCTGCTCGAGAATGCGCCGGGCGTCTGGCTGTAGAAGGTAGTATGGAGATTCGCTGATAGTCAAGCAGTCTATCAGTTTTTGACTGCTGGAATATAAACGACTGCAACAATGTACCATAAATCTATACGGGTGCTCTTCGACTGCTTGTCGAAGTCTTTTTTGCCCCAGCCGGTAGGTCTCTAGACGTTACAGAGAACCCCGTACAACCCAAACTGTTAACCTTCAATACTGCTTTGTACTTATGATCTTGTATCCACTGACTGTCTTGTTAGATTAACCCAATAAATTTCATTCACTCCACATACTCAATCCTATAGACACCCTTTTAATCCTTCAATCACAGACGTAACTCGATTTCACAAAACAGTCAAGAGTATTCAAATCCACTTCATTTAAAAATCTCGATTCACCATTACAACACTGACTTCAGCAGCGATTGCCTCAGTCTTCCCCAAAACTCTACGAAGAAGAAAAATCCAAATTCTATGTCTTTCCTTCCCCGACCCGAAGCATGAAGCTCCTCTCTCTAATTCCCTTGATCTTCAAAAAAACCTCCAATGAAAACCGAACTAGTAACCTTGCAAAAGCTTGAAAACTCGCTCCCCCCGATTCCCCCTCAAAAAAAAACCACCCCCAAAACTATATCCCACCTAACCTTATCCTCTGAATTTCTTCAATCTTCCGTCTTAGATCCGGAATTGGCTCCCACCTCAAGCTTGGATCCGAAATTGGCTCTCGCCGTCAAACTTTCTCCTCCGTTTTTGCCTTTAAGAATCCATTTACCGAAAACAACATTCCCTGAGACGGCACAGAAAACAAGACAGCCTGAAACAGAATCGAACCCCGTAATCGGGACCACATTGAGTCGCCCGACCAATTCAGGTCCTATATTGGTAAAGATGCCCGTAGTAACCTGGATGTTCCCGTACTTGGGTCAAATTGGTCCTCACGTCAGATTGGCTAAGACTCGTAGTAAGACCTGGATTTCCCGTAACTAGACTGCATTGGGTTGCCCCACCAATACAGGTCTCATATTGGGTAAGAGGACCCGGATTGGATTATCGAAATTGGATCCAATTGGCTCCTCGAACCCGTCGTGTGAATTGGTCCTTCTCTTCCTGCTGACTCCCGTTATTGGAATCGAACGGAGCATTCCAGTATGCCCCGGCTGACTGTAACGGAGTCACTGAACCTGACCACTCAGTATTTGTACTGGAGTTGGTCGATGCTCCCAATATTCGAGGTAACTGAATATTAATAAAATTCCCCTTTCTTTTTATTTTCACTGTATACTCGTGTTACAACACGACATCCACCCCCTCTGAACCTGTGCATCCTCCGGTATGCACCAATTTACCCAATTGCTGTTTGATTCAGAATATATCCCCTACGTCATTGTCCAGTTCGTCTTCGTCACCTTCATTATCCATATCACTTTCATCTTCTTGCTGCGGAATCTCTGTACCTTCATTAAGGTCTTCCATATTCATCTCTGCGTGTCTTCGTTTAAATATTTTTACTCTCTTCCCTGCAATTGGTATTTTCAATTTTGTACCATCTAACTCCCGTAATGAGTAAGTCGCATTATCATGAACAGTTGCTACAACATATGGTCCAAACCAACGTTTTGAAAATTTCCGCAAAGTACTATATTGATTATCCAGACTATTGTCATAAACAAGTACCCAATCACCTTCCTCGATTGCTTTTGGTCTCAATCGATGTTGCTTATCGAATCGCGCCTTGTTTTGTAACCTTGCTCTTTTTAACCTTTCCAATGCTATCTGGACATCTTCCGTTCTTTGCTCCAATTGTCGAATCCTAATAGCCAGAAGTTCTTCTCTTGTCAATCCATCTTCCCATGGTAGCATACTCCAAGTAAGTACCTTTTCTTTAATCGGCATAATTGGTTTTTGACCTGTCATAAGTTCTACTGGCATATATCCTGTCACCGAACTATGTGTTGCTCGATCAGCCCATAATGCAAATGACAAAAGCCGTGGCCACTCTTTAACTTTCCCATTACAAGCTTTAACCAATGCTTTCACAATCGGCGGGTGACCACGTTCGCTTTTCGCATTCCCTTCTGGATTATAAGCAGTAGTCAGTGATAGTTTAACTCCACATCTTTCAAAGAACTTACGAGCTTCTTGTGCATTTAATTCTCCACGATCTGCAGTGATTTTTCCTACGCACCCGTAATGGCAAATGACATCTTCAAGCAAAAACCTACAAATCCCCTCTGTAGATTTTGTCCTCAATGCTCTTCCTTCTACTTGATTTGATAAATCTTCACGAGCTAAAACCAAATATCTCATCTGCCATAACCCAACCGGCATAATAACCAAATCAACAACCCATTTAAAATGAATAGCCAGAGGATACGTAGGATGAAGACCATCTCGATGTCGGATATTAGAATACGATTGACAGATTTCACATGACTCTACAAATGAGAGCACATCTCGATACATATTTTTCCACCAATATCGTTCCTTGAGTTTAGCAAAAGTAGCTCAGATTCCTCTATGCCCTGCCCATAAACTATCATGAAACTCCTTTAATAATTTTAGTTTTTCTTCTTTTTTGCCTATCACTTGTTGTGGCATCCCAATTCTTTTCTTCGGTCTCTTCCATAAGAATCCATCTTGAAGTAAAAATCCATATGCTTTTTTTCTTATTTGTTTGAATTTTTCTATAGACCAATTCCCCTGCTTAGACAAGGTATTCAAATAATGACCAATATCCAATAATTCTCCTTCATAAGATTCTTCAAGAAATAGCTTGTCTTCTCTGTTGAGATTTGATATTGAATAGAATTTCAATCTGACATCATCAATGTCTTCAACCATTTCGTCCTCCCTCTCGTATCTTGCTCGAGATAGCATGTCTGCTACTAAATTGTTCTTTCCAGTGATATGCTTAAATTCTGGATTTAGTGACTTAATATAAGCAATCCATCTCAACATTGCAATATCTGGCGTTGAACAGTTAATAATCATTCCAAGCAATGGCAAGCAATCTGTTTCAATTACTACTACTGCCCCAATCAAATAGTCCTTTTCAGCTTTCATAGCCGAA
Source organism: Physcomitrium patens (assembly GCF_059467195.1). Lineage (NCBI taxonomy): Eukaryota > Viridiplantae > Streptophyta > Bryopsida > Funariales > Funariaceae > Physcomitrium > Physcomitrium patens. Next base: position 5,093,410 of record NC_143427.1, on the reverse strand, counting down.
ACGACTCCCCAAAGTTCTCTTTTGACTTGCGAATATGCACGCTGACGAATACTTAAAACTTTAGCCCCAAATCGAACTGCAAATCTACTCCCATTCGAATCATCTTGACCCACCACCCATCCAACGGCAATTGGACTAGCGTCTACAGTAAGAATCACTGGTCTATTGCACTTATAATCAACCTTCCTCAATATTGGAGGTAACATCAATAATTTCTTCAATCTTTGCATTGCCTGAATATGCCTTTCTTTCCATTCAAATCGGTAATCCTTGCGTAACAGTTCATATAATGGATCCGCTATGTGAGCATAATGAGGGATCCAGATTCGATAAAATACACATGCACCCAAAAACCTGCGAACCTCTGTTAAAGAACCACAATCCTCTTTCATCCTTCCAATTGCATCAACTTTAGTCGGATCTGGTTTTCTTCCGTAAGATCCGCATAAATGTCCAACAATTACAGCCTCTTGCACTCCAAATATGGACTTCATACCCGATAATGTAAGATGAACTTCTCCAAGCCGAGTTAAAATCTTTTCACAATCTTGTATATGATCAACAACATATCTGCGACACCCCCTCGTATCTAAAGTTTCATCCTTGTCTCCTTCTCTGCACCCTTTTATAGGAACATCATCCAGAAAAGGCATAGTCTTTTCCGGGATAAAATCTCTCAATACCTTATTCATCCCATTCATCATATGCGCAACTAAGTTGGTCGCGCCTTGAGGAAGAGTGCACATTCTAACCAATCCAAGCGGTGTCCTCATCGTTGTCATATCTCTACTTCCTTCGGCAAGTTGAAATTGATCATAACCTGAATACAAATCACCCATTGAATAGATCGCCCTTCCAGCAAACGCCTCAGCAAATTCATCCACAATAGGTCCAATTCCTGCATTCCTGACAGTTAAAGCATTCACCGGCTGCATATCTTGAATAAACCGTAGTGACCCATTCTTCTTAGGTACCGTAAACCATCGACTAGAATATGGCGCAAATGAAGGTTCTAATATTTTCATCTTTATCTTTTCTTTCAATAGTTCGACCAATTTAGGTAAATGTGTCCTCGGTACTTGAATCGGTCTTAGATTCCAAGGTACATGCGGTACAGTGAAGATAACCATAGGTGTTATAATATTTGGATCCACACACCCAATTTCATGAGATTCGAAGGCAAACGATCTACCTTGTTTAGCCAACATCTTTTTGAAGCAAGTAATTTCCTCCGGCAATAAAGAACCATCAGAACCAATCTTCAATTCTTCAAAAGTCTCTTCAGTAAACTGATGTCCAATACTCATTGGATCTCTTAAACTTGCTTCTTTTGATGCTTCTCCCATTTGTTCTTTAGAATCCTCTGGTAATGGTCCGACAACAGGCTTTACCTTCTTATCTGCCGTTTTATATCTCGTCTCTACTGTGACTTCTGGTGCTTGAAAAGATTCAAGCATGGTATAAACCTCTCTCGAATGAATCTCAACAATCTTATCATTATCCCCTAACCCAATAGATGTAATCAATTCCAATGAATCTTCCAGCCCATTTTCTTCATAAACACCCAAAATCCTCTCATCATCTTGCAATGTACCTATCTTGCGTAACTGTCCTTCAATATCATATAATCTTTTTCTTTCTTTTCTTTTAAAATCATCAACTTTCTTATACATAATATTTCCATTCTCCAATTACCAATAAAACTCGCATCAAAGGCACCTTCATCTCACGAGAGTACCTCCTCTTTTGTACCTCCATAATCTTGCTTTACAGTGGTACCTCCCCAAAATCCTTAAATCCTTCAACAATCTTTGGCAATGGTTTCTCCCTCAACCTATCTCGATTCAGTTCATGGTTACGAAGTACTATTAGAAATTGTACAGCTTTCCTCCCATCTTCGCTCCGTACCCTTGCATAAGCAGAACCATCGTCAAGTACCTTTGTTTCCATCCGTGTTGCCGTGATATAAGGTTGTCCTAAAATCAACGGATAAGACGTTGTATCTTGAACGAAGAAATGTTGCTCCGTCGCAACATCCCCAATCCGAATTTTGACATCTGGACAAGCTCCATATAATTCGCCTCGTGTGTTATTAGCTGCTCGTATTGCCCATCCATGTTCCATATCAATTGGCCATTTTTGCTTCTTATAAAGATCTTTAGACATGAGATTTATTTCAGAACCATGGTCCACCAAAGCAACTATTGGTTCTTCTATATCTCCTACCTTCACCAATACCTCAGTAGTTGCCCTTGCCCAATGCTTTCGAGTATAATGGCTCAAAGTTTCCATTCCCTTGTCACTAGAATCTTCGAAACGTACTCGCTGATTATACCCATTCTTTTCATTTGTTGGTTGCTTGTAACCAATATCAACCTCTTCTTCATCTCTACATATTCTTGCATCAATAGCATGACTCATTCCAGTTTCGCTCATTAATTGCCTCTTTTGCTTAATGCTGTCAATGATAACATCATGAAACTCCTTCTTTGCAATTTCCAAGACTTCTTTCAATGTGAATTCCACCTTAGCATTTAATATACGTTCTTCTAACACCCCTTTCAAATTTGTTGCCGCTTCAATGTCAGAAAGTAGCTTATAAGCAATTGATTTGCCCTTATCTTTTGTCTCCGTTGTTTTTTCTCCCAATGATGCTGAGGTATCCTTTACAGGCAATTCTTGTGAAGCTGCCTCCCGAGCCTTGTCTCCTGGAGTTTGCCTCTTAAAAGAATTTCCTTCTCTAGTATCATCAAAATTTCCTCATCTTTTTTCTTCCATCAAAGCTTCATGTTGGCTCTTAGCAATATATGCATGAACTGAAAGAGACTCAACAGGATCCTCCCAACCTGTTCTTCTTCGTATTGTAGCTGCAGTTCTCAATAACGCTTCTCGAGGTAATTTCCCTTCTTGCATTGTAGAAACGTGTCACGGACATACATATAATTACCTATATGAATAGATAAAAGTATGTAAAAGTAGATAAAAGTAGGTTAATTGTGTAATATCTTCTAGAGAAGCTTCTTAGAAGCTTCATAGACGCTGCTTTGACTTTATAGGAGTCTATAGTTGACTTTTAGGTTAGAAACTTGGTCAACAAGTTAGCCATGTGCCACACATGTTGGAAGCTTAAAGAACAAGCTAACTACGTGGTCCATCCATAGAAAACTTGCCTTGCAAGCAAAGGCATGTGGCCTAGAAAGTCAACATATATTGGAGGTCTTATAGAACATCGCCACGTGGCTTCTAGTTAGATAGTATATATAGAGGCAAGAGTGAAGCCCTCTTCACTCTTGTCAACTCCTTTCTTGCTTCTAGTCTAAGTTTCAAGGGTCTCTAGTTTTCTTGTATTTTGGCAATAGCCATTCCAGTTTCTTTCTTAATATACATATTTCTATTTTGTCCTATTTCTTTTTGAGAAAAGTCTCACTTACTCTTTAGCTTTCATCGAGTTCTTGTCCTTGACAGATTGACAAGAGTACACTTACAATATCAGAGCTTTGTCTTTTCTTGATTAAGAGTGGATTACCCCTTTTTCTTGATAAGACATAAGCGCATTAGAAGTTGCGGATTACCCTCTTTTAAACTGATATTGTTCTTAGTATTTTCTTTGTTATCAATTCCTCTCTTCTATTTGTTTTGAGCGTTATTAGACATCTTCTCTTTTCTAAGTGCTACTATGGCAGAGCTTGTTGAAATGAAGAGTGCAATGGCACAGATGCAAGAGCAATTGAGGGAGTTAATGCTTGCGATGCATCAACTCAATTTACCACCACAAGGAGCAACAAGAATGGTAGGAAGTGAAGATATAGAGATGATTGGGGCTGCTTCAACATCTACACCAAACCATGTCCCTTCTCCCAGAATGGAACACCCTTCGAGTGTTAGAGAACCGAGAGTTGCCTTGCCCGAGAAGTTTGATGGTACCAGATCCAAGTTTCGAGGATTCATCAATCAGGTCCAACTAGTAATTGAACTTCAACCCCAGAGCTATCCAACTCCAGGGTCACAAGTTAGATTCATTGGTACACTCCTTTCAGGTTCAGCATTGTCATGGTTTTCATCTTTTCTTGAACGACGAGATCCAATATTGGATAATCTGGAGGCTTTTTTGGCGGAGTTTCGATCCATGTTTGGAGAACATGATGCAATTCGTGTTGCAACCAACAAGATCCGTATTTTGCGACAAGGCAATCGATCAGTAACATTATATGCTTCGCAATTTCGACAACTTGCAACTGATATCAAGTGGGATGATGCCGCACTTGTGAGTCAATTTCTCTACGGATTACAATATGAGGTAAAGAAATTGATGCTTAATTTACCTGATCCTCAAACATTGAGTCAAGCAATTGACTTTGCTGTGAAGTGCGACAATCGACTTTTTGAATTTCGATCCGAGAGTCGTACAAGTGGGCCTCAACGTTACTACAATTCAATGGCAACACCGACGTCTCCTCAACACATACCTTCGGAAGTAGAGGATATGCAAATTGATGCGGTACGTTTCAAACCTCTTACTGAGCAAGAAAAGTCTCGTCGTCGACAAGGAGGATTGTGCTTATATTGTGGAGAACCTAAGCACACTGCTCAACATTGTCCAAAGAAGCGACGTAACTACAAAATGAGGAGTACGACTGTGAAAGAAGACAGTATGTCGGAAAACGAGTACGTCCAGCTACAATAGGGACCGTGCGGCTGGAATCTTGTACAACTTCTAATGAAGGTCCTATCCTCTCCTCAGAACCATCTCCTTGTTTTATAATAGATGTGCGTTTAGGACCTAATAATTACAAAGCCTCTGCCTTGATAGATTCAGGAGCCTCAGCTTGTTTTTTAGATGAAGAATTTGCTAGATGTCATAGAATATCATTAATACAAAAAACTAAACCTGTACACGTAGAAGTTATAGATGGTCGTCCGTTGTCTTCTGGAGATGTAACTCACGAAACACTTCCTGTAGATGTAGTAATAAATGGTCATAGTAGTTGCGTAATTTTTAATATAATTAGATCTCCCTCTAATCCAGTAATTTTAGGCTTATCATGGTTAGAAAAGTATAATCCTCGAATAGATTGGATTTCTCGTAAACTTGATTTTCCTCGGAGCATTAGTAACAGTTCTATTAATCAAGTAAAAAACCATGAGTCTGGTATAGAAAAACCCGCACTTATAGGTGCAAAAGCATTTATACACGCAGCAAAAGAAGGATCAACTTTTGCTATTTATGCTGCACCTATTTCTGAAAGCGTAAAGACTTCAAGTGGCATTCCAAGTCAATATCAGGATTATCAAGACGTTTTTGAGAAAAAGAATGCAGATATTCTTCCTGAGCATCGCCCATACGATTGTTCAATCGATCTCAAGGAAGGAACTCAGCCACCATTTGGACCAATTTACAGTTTATCGCAAGATGAGTTGGCTGAACTCAAGACATATATTGACGAGAATTTAGCGAAGAATTTCATACGTCATTCAAAATCTCCAGCAGGAGCTCCAATTTTATTCGTAAAGAAAAAAGATGGATCTTTACGAATGTGTGTTGACTATCGAGGACTCAACAAGATCACAATCAAGAACAGGTATCCATTACCTTTGATATCAGGACTCCTTGACCAGTTAAATCAAGCTAAGATCTATACAAAAATAGATCTAAGAGGAGCATATAATCTAGTACGGATCAAAGAAGGAGATGAATGGAAGACTGCGTTTCGAACCAGGTACGGACACTTTGAATACAATGTCATGCCTTTTGGACTCACGAATGCACCAGCTGCTTTTCAACATCTCATGAATGATGTATTTCGTGAATTCTTAGACAATTTTGTCGTCTGCTATCTAGACGATATCCTGATCTATTCCAAGAACGTTGAAGAACATGAAATACATGTTCGTCAAGTATTACAAAAACTTAGAGATGCAGGATTGTACGCCAAGATGGAAAAGTGTGTATTTCACACTACTCAAGTTGACTTTTTAGGATACATCATTTCAAATGATGGTCTCATGATGGATTCTAAGAAAGTCCAAACAATCATGGATTGGAAGATTCCAAAGACTGTAAGAGATGTCCAATGTTTCTTGGGATTTGCCAATTACTATCGGATCTTCATCAAAGACTTCTCACGAGTTGCAGCTCCACTTACACGCTTGACTAGTAAAGATAAATTTCAATGGAATCAAGAAGCGGAAGCAGCATTTGAAGCCTTGAAGACATCGTTTGTCTCTGCACCAGTCTTATATCGTGTTGACTTTTCCAAGGTATTTTTTATGGAAACAGACGCATCGGATTTTGCCTTGGGTGCAGTTTTATCACAAATGGGAACAGATGACAAACTTCATCCGATAGCTTTTCATTCAAGAAAATTCTCAGCAGCCGAGATCAATTATGAGATCCACGATAAAGAACTTCTTGCGATCGTGGATTCCTTTCAAGAATGGCGTCATTATCTAGAAGGCGCTTCTAGTCCAGTCACTGTGTATACAGATCACAAGAACCTCGAGTATTTCATGTCAGCACGCGTGTTGAATCGTCGTCAAGCTCGTTGGAGTATGTCTTTGTCAAGATTCGACTTCATTATCACTTATCGGCCAGGAAAACAACAAGGTTTGTCCGATGCCCTGTCTAGACGTTCTTATTTTGCACCAAAAGAAGGAGATGCAGCTTTTGAGCAACAAAGAACGGTCCTCTTGAAACCGGAGCAATTTCATCTCCGAGCAGTGAAATCAACATTGACTGTTGATTCAACTTTTCTCAAGCAAATCCAGTCCAGTATGTCCTCAGACCCTCTTGTTCATGATATCGAGAATAATTCTTCCAAGTCTCATGATTCTTCTAAGTTCGAGTTCAAGAATAATCTATTATATTTTGAAGGACGCCTATATGTTCCAGAAGGAAAAGCACGTTTGCGTGTTCTTCAAGCACGTCATGACTTTCCAGCAGCAGGGCACTTTGGATATAATAAGACTCTGGAACTCATATCAAGAGATTTTTGGTGGCCACAAATGTGGAAGTCAGTCAAAGACTTTGTACAATCATGTGATATTTGTTCAAGATCAAAAATTCCTCGACATCGACCTTACGGACTTCTTCAGCCATTACCTATACCAGAACAACCATGGTCTTCTGTTTCTATGGATTTCATCACAGATCTTCCAAACTCAAGATCTTATGATTCTATATTTGTGATAGTAGATCGTTTCACCAAGATGGCACATTTTATGCCATGTACAAAATCTATCACAGGTGAAGAAACAGCTAAGCTTTTCATTGATAATATCTATCGCTATCATGGATTACCTAAAGATATCATATCGGATAGGGGAACTCAATTTGTGTCGAGATTCTGGAGGACTCTTTTCAAGATTTTAAAAGTGGACATAAAGCTATCTTCAGCTTTCCATCCTCAAACTGATGGACAAACAGAGCGCGTAAACCAAGTCTTGGAACAGTATTTAAGGTGTACCATCAACTACCAACAAGATGATTGGACAAACCTTCTGCCATTGGCAGAGTTTGCTTATAATAATACGGTACATTCCTCCACGCAACAAACACCTTTCTTTGCCAATTATGGCTATCATCCACGACTTGATACTTTTGATTTTTCAAAAGTTGATAATCCTGCAGCAGAAGATATGGCAAATCGGTTGTCAGAGTTACATGCAATAATGAAGGCGCAGTTGAAGAAAGCTCAAGAACGACAAAAGATAAATGCAGATGTATATCGTAAAGAGCAACCACAACTCAACGTGGGTGATAAGGTATGGCTACTTCGTCGCAATATCAAGACCACTCGACCTTGTGACAAATTGGACTATCGTAGGCTTGGCCCCTTTTCTGTTTCTGAACAGATCAACCCAGTTGCATATCGGTTACATCTACCGGAGTCAATGAAGATCCATCCTGTATTCCACGTGTCTCTTCTTGAACCATATAAGACAGTGGATATACAAGGAAGAAGACAAATGCCACCGCCTCCTATAGAAGTAGATAATAATGAAGAATTTGAGGTGGAAGAGATATTAGACTCAAGGCGGTGCCGAAATAAGCTAGAATATCTTGTTCATTGGCGCGGATATGATATTAGTGAGCGCACATGGGAGCCATCCAGGAATCTAGCAAATGCATCAGCTAAAGTCAAAGTTTTTCATCAACGACATCCATCAAAACCAAGATGAAAACCTCTCTTATAAAAGAGACAAGATTGAGGCAAGATAACATTCAAATTCCTATCCTTGTTTGTAACTTCTTTGCATTTGTGACGCTAATTAGATGGAGAGCCAACAACCAGCGGATTCAACTCAAGAACCTTCGTTTGTTGACTTACCGGATGAGACATTACGATTGTCACAACCTTCAAGACGACGCAACCGAGATGAAGATCCTCAAGAACGACATGTTCTTCCTCGAATAGATGGTGAGATACAACGCGTTTGGTATCACGACCTTGGAAGAGATTCTCGATGTTTGGTGATATTATTGGAGATAGAAACGACTCCTGATGGTGTTTCAAATGTATTATTTGAAGGAAGTTATGAAGGCCTCAACAGTGATCAAATAACAGGGTGGTCTTCTCGCCCTGGAATGGGACACTATCGATGGCTAAGAGGACCCATCAACTATCTTCGAAGAGAACAAAGATCAGAGTATGTAGCAAATACAATTCGCCGCATATTAGATTTTCTCAATATATAATCACCGCTCCTCGTGGAACTCGTCCCTAGAAGGGGGGGTAATGTCACGGACATACATATAATTACCTATATGAATAGATAAAAGTATGTAAAAGTAGATAAAAGTAGGTTAATTGTGTAATATCTTCTAGAGAAGCTTCTTAGAAGCTTCATAGACGCTGCTTTGACTTTATAGGAGTCTATAGTTGACTTTTAGGTTAGAAACTTGGTCAACAAGTTAGCCATGTGCCACACATGTTGGAAGCTTAAAGAACAAGCTAACTACGTGGTCCATCCATAGAAAACTTGCCTTGCAAGCAAAGGCATGTGGCCTAGAAAGTCAACATATATTGGAGGTCTTATAGAACATCGCCACGTGGCTTCTAGTTAGATAGTATATATAGAGGCAAGAGTGAAGCCCTCTTCACTCTTGTCAACTCCTTTCTTGCTTCTAGTCTAAGTTTCAAGGGTCTCTAGTTTTCTTGTATTTTGGCAATAGCCATTCCAGTTTCTTTCTTAATATACATATTTCTATTTTGTCCTATTTCTTTTTGAGAAAAGTCTCACTTACTCTTTAGCTTTCATCGAGTTCTTGTCCTTGACAAAACGGCAGAAGCCCAAAACTCACTAGTTTCCGTACTTCCACCAATTTCATCATCTACTCTAGCACCATAACTTGCACTTTCTCGTACTACTGTTTCATGCTCTTTTAAGTAATCTTGAACCAATGCTCTCATTCCTTCCTTGCCAAAATTGGTTTGAAGAAGATCCTCCCTATCTTTCAATGCTATCTTCACATCTTTCCAGCAAATAATTCCCTGCCGTATCATATTATTAAATTCATTGCAATCTTTTCTAGTGTGTGAAGCATCATCACACCAAATGCATCTTTGTACATATCCTTGTTTTGAAACATTCTTCGAATTGTTTATAGAAGTATTCTCTTCAAGTCTTGCCAATTTGATTTGAAGATCTCGCATTCCTCGTATAATTTCTTCCATACCCATATCTGCTTTCTTTGACAAGGATGTCGAAGGTTGAACTGTAGGCATTGTCGGTGGTGTTGTACGTACTGGAGCTTTGGGTGCTTGTACTGTTTTCAGAATATTGCTCCTATCCTTCCTCCTTTCTTCTTTTGTAAGCAACCCCACCGCATCTTCAACGTTCTTCCACATCGTTGTCAATCCTTCATCTTCTTCTTTGTCTTCAAGAAGGGGTTCTAATTTCTCTTGCAATTCTCCATCAGCAGCTTGAAGAAATAGATCAACTTTGTTCGGCTCCAATGTCAATTTTTCTACCTTCGATAATTGAGAGTACTGCCTCTCAAATTCCCTTAGTAGCTCTGTTGCTTGCAAATTCTTATTGGGCCGTTCAATCCATCCCAGAAATAGCTTCTTAGTAACGCGATCAGCATCTTCCAAGAAATATTCGTCTTTCAATGCATGTGAAAAATCCTCCCATGAATTCCCACAACGATCCATAATCGATGTAATGTGGTCCCTTATCTCCGGTATCGTGGCAAGTCCAAATAGTGCAACCATTTTCTTCTCAGAAACCCGATTTAATTCCATTTCACGAACATAACATCTTAAATACCTTGAAATATTCCTCCCATCAAATTGATCAATTTTATTGACCACTGCTTGCAATGCTTTGGTTGCCAAAGCTTCCTTTCGATCATTGCTTTGTTGTTGCTGCATTGACAATGAGAAAGCTTGAAACAAACGTAACTCGATTTTACAAAACAGTCAAGAGTATTCAAACCCACTTCATTTAAAAATCCCGATTCACCATTACAACACTGACTTCAGCAGCGATTGCCTCAGTCTTCCCCAAAACTCTACGAAGAAGAAAAATCCAAATTCTATGTCTTTCCTTCCCCGACCCGAAGCATGAAGCTCTTCTCTCTAATTCCCTTGATCTTCAAAAAAACCTCCAATGAAAACCGAACTAGTAACCTTGCAAAAGCTTGAAAACTCGCTCCCCTCGATTCCCCCTCAAAAAAAAAACCACCCCCAAAACTATATCCCACCTAACCTTATCCTCTGAATTTCTTCAATCTTCCATCTTAGATCCGGAATTGGCTCCCACCTCAAGCTTGGATCCGAAATTGGCTCTCGCCGTCAAGCTTTCTCCTCCGTTTTTGCCTTTAAGAATCCATTTACCGAAAACAACATTCCCTGAGACGGCACAGAGAACAGGACAGCCTGAAACAGAATCGAACCCCGTAATCGGGACCACATTGAGTCGCCCGACCAATTCAGGTCCTATATTGGTAAAGATGCCCGTAGTAATCTGGATGTTCCCGTAATTGGGTCAAATTGGTCCTCGCGTCAGATTGGCCAAGACCCGTAGTAAGACCTGGATTTCCCGTAACTAGACTGCATTGGGTTGCCCCACCAATACAGGTCTCATATTGGGTAAGAGGACCCGGATTGGATTATCGAAATTGGATCCAATTGGCTCCTCGAACCCGTCGTGTGAATTGGTCCTTCTCTTCCTGCTGACTCCCGTTATTGGAATCGAACGGAGCATTCCAGTATGCCCCGGCTGACTGTAACGGAGTCACTGAACCTGACCACTCAGTATTTGTACTGGAGTTGGTCGATGCTCCCAATATTCGAGGTAACTGAATATTAATAAAATTCCCCTTTCTTTTTATTTTCACTGTATACTCGTGTTACAACACGACACCGTTACCTATTCTAGAACAACTATGGTCTTTTGTTTTTATGGATTTGATGAGGGATCTTTTAATCTCATGTTCTTATGACTCTATATTCATGATAGTAGATCATTTTACCAAGATGAAATATTTTGTACTATGTACAAAATCTATCACACGTAAAGAAACAGCTAAGCTTTTCATTGACAATATCTATCACTATTATGGATTACCAAAGGATATTATATCAGATGGGAGGACTCAATTTGTATCAAGATTTTGGAGAATCTTATTTAAGATTATAAAGATGGATATAAAGCTTTCTTTAGCTTATTCTCAAACTAATGGACAAACAGAATAGATAAATCAAGTTTTGGAGCACTATTTGAAAATGTACCATCAACTATCATCAAGATGAGTGGACAACTCTTTTACCATTGGCAGAGTTTGCATATAATAATTTAGTACATTCTTCCACTCAATAAATACCTTTCTTTGTCAATTATGGTTATCATCCACGTCTTGATACTTTTGATTTTTCAAAAGTTGATAATCTTATGATGAAAGATTTAGCAAATCGCTTGTTAGAGCTACATGCAAAAAAAAAGATACAATTAAAAGAAGCTTAAGAATGACAAAAAATCAATGCGGATGCCTATTGCAAGGAGTAACCACAATATAATATGAGTGAGAAGGTATGGTTAATTTATCATAATATCAAGACTTCTCGTCTTTGTGATAAATTAAATTATTGTACGTTGGGACCTTTTCCTATTTCTAAATAAATCAATCATGTTGCCTATCAATTACATCTACTGGAGTCTATGAAGATCCACCATATATTTCATGTGTCTCTTTTGCAGCCGTATAAGATAGTGAATATCTTGGAAAAAAGACAAATGCCACCTCCTCCGATAAAAGTGGATAATAATGAAGAGTTTGAGGTAGAAGAAGTCTTAGATTCAAGGTGGCGCTAAAATAGGTTGGAATATCTTGTTCATTAGCATGGATATGATAATAGTAAATGTACATGGGAGCCATCAAAGAATCTTACAAATGCAACAAAAAAAGTTGAAGTCTTTCATCAACGACATCCATCAAAACTAAGATGAAGAATAGCAAACCTTTGCTATAAAAGAAATGAGATCAAAAGAAAATAATATTCTACCTTCTATCTTTCATTGTAGCTTTTGTATATTTGTGATGAGATAGAATACCAACAACCAATAGATTCAATTCAAGAGCTTTCATTTGTGGACTTACTAGACAAGACATTGCGATTGTTACAACCTTCAAGATGACAAAATTGAGATGAAGATCCTCAAGAACAACATATCTTTCCTTGAATAGATGGCAAGATACAACATGTTTGATATCACGACCTTAGAAGAGACTCCCAATGTTTAGTGATTTTATTAGAGGTAGGAACAACTCCTGACGGTGTTCCAAATGTTTTATTTGAAAGAAGTTATGAAGGCCTCAAAAATGACCAAATAATAGAATGGTCTTCTCGTCCTAGTATGAGACACTAAAGATGGTTGAGAGGACCTATCAACCATCTTCAAAGAGAGCAAAGATCGGAGTATGTAGCAAATACAATTCACTGCATCTTTGACTTCTTCAACATATGAAGACCACTCCTCATCGAACTCGTCCCTAGAAGGGGGGGTAATGTCAAGGACATATATAATTACCTTAATAGTTACTTATATAATTAAGTAGAAGTAGATAAATATAGAATGATTTCATAAAGTCTTTTAGAAAAACTTCCTAGAAGCTTCATAGATGCGGTTTTAACTTTAGATGTATTAGAAACTTGGCCAAAAAGCTAACCATGTATTAGTAGCTTATAGAACAAGTTATCTCCATGTAGTAGCTTATAGAACAAGCCAACTACATGGTGCATATATAAATAACTTGCCTTGCAAGATAAGATATGTGGTTAGCAAAGTCAATACATGTTAGAGGTCTTATAGGACATCGCCATGTAGCTCTTAGTTAGATAGTATATATGGAGGTAAGAGTGAAGCTTTCTTCACTCTTGTCAATGCCTTTCTAGTCTTAGTCTTGTTTTAAGATTTTCTAATGTTCTTATTTTTGGCAATAGCCATTATAATTAATATTACATCATCTTTTGAGTGACTTTTTAGTTCTCTTTAATGATAGAAGAGTATATTGAGGATTCTGTTTCTTTGAGATTCATGTCCTTGATACTTTATCACCTTGAATTTCTTTCTTAAGACATAGGCATCTATCAATCTTAAGGTTTTTTCTTCACACATCTCACTTATTATATTTTCTTGGTCATCTCTTAGGTGTATATGCTTCCTCCCTTGATTGCTTTAGTTTTAATTCCAAACTGGTTGGCAATTTCAATTAAAATATAATTTTCTAAAAAGCCACAATCTACAAGTACTTGACATGGTTTTATTCATAGTTTACTCTTTTTTTTAGTTTTCCAAGGCCATACCATTTGTCTTTGAAATATAGTAACTATCTTCAATATTGGCCCTCAATGTCTTTATTGAAGAGCCTCGTTTTCTTCCTTTGATTCATTATCAACTTGGTGAATTTTGAGACTATGAATCCACCTTATCTTATTGATGCTTGAATTTTGACATTTAAAACAATCTCTAATCTGATGGCCTAGCTCTCGACAATAGAAATATAATTCCTTTTGTACCAATATTTGTCGTCTTTGTAGTGTCAATGATCCTTGTAGGGCAACAATCTCTATTAGCATTGATTGATGTGCTGTAGTATTAAATAGTGGCATAGGACTTTGTACTATAGGTCATACTCTACGATTTCTAAAATCCATACTATTGATTCTCTTTACAATCCGAATTACCTCTTTAAATGTTTGTAGATCCCTTAATTCCACGTCTTACTGGATCCCAAGTTTCAAACCTCATAGGAATCAATCCATCATCTCTGCCTCTAAAACATTACTAATTTGGAGACATAGGAACTTAAATCCATAGACATTAATCTTGCATCGACCTAGCTTGTATAAGATTTGCCAATTAAACACATACTATCTTCTCCACATTGATGGACCAAAATTGTTTCCTAAACTCCATCTCAAATTCCTTCCAATCACAAAATCAACCTTGACCTCCATAGCCTTGGACTTAATGTCACTACCAAATGATTGTTGTATCTTTCAAATAGCTGACAAAATATATAATTCCTTCAATGATATTTGTCTCAAATAGTTGGAGGTATTGTTGCATATTGAAGAGCCATTGACTTACATCTTTTTGTCTTGAAGTCCTAGAGTATGTACTAAGCTTATTCAATTTCAACTTAGCAGATGTTGACTCTCTTATCTTTGAGGCTTCTATTTACTCTTGCAAAGTAGTTATCTGGCCTAAAAAGTGTTCTATATGAGCCTCCATCTAAGATTGCTCTTCTATATCTCTCATACTGTAATTTTTCCAATGGACTTGACTATTGTAATATCATTTACAATTGACTTTTTAAGAATAGCTCATGGTAGCCTCAACACAATACCTAGTGTGACTATAACAACTAACCTTGGACTAAATGATGATTATTGATACACTACCAAAATTAAATAATCTAACACTCGCTTTAATACCAATGAAATAGGACCAAACTATCTCAAAAATCTAAGATCTTTCTAATTCACAATAGTATTAAGCTTCATCACAAAATAGGATGAAACAATCCAGAATAAAACTAAATAGAACTAAACAAAATAGTACGTGAAAGACAAAATTGAACAAATAAAAAAAAAACAAAGCTGAACTGAATAGAAAGATGGAAAATCAAATTTTCCTAAGAAAAAAGATCCAAAGCCATACCTAAGTAGATGCTCCAAAAGGCCTTGGCCAGTCTTATTTATATCTTGTCCTATGACCATGGACTTTCTAGAATATTCTTAGGTAGTGGACTCTACCTAAATAACTGCCTTAGACTCCTTTTATAGAAGATTCTATAATAGGTTCTACTTAGATAACCGCTCCAAGTCTTTTCTAGAAAGTTCCACGGTAGACCCTATTTAAATAATCGCCTTAAATTTTTTCTAGGATGTTCCATGGTGAATTCTACCTAGTCCACTAACTTAACTTCAATTTTAAAAACTTCCATATTTCTAACTATCTATATAATTATCTTATCTATACTTTGTTACAAGAGAGGATCTTAATCAACTAGAAGGAGGACATGAAAATGTATTAGTTGTATATTTATATTTGATTCAGATTACATAATTTATAATTAGTTTGTAGCATTTGATGTATTATGTGTAATAATCTTTTTTTATATAACAATTGTCATGTACTATGATATTATATACCAAATCTTGTCGAATATATGTAGTTTAGTTTATTTAGTAGTTTTTCATCTATTGAGATTGTTTTATTCATTGATTTTGTTAATGTCAACTAAAGTTTGGATACTTAGATAGAAAAAAAATCCTTGACTTGACATTTTTGTCAAGTCAAGTCTTATGAGTGATTTTGAAAGAGAAATAACTTATTATAAGGGTTTTCTTGGCTATGGTAATTTAGATATTTTAGTAAAGCTTTAGGATTTTCTCTATTTTCACATTTGTATTTTTGGATTCTCATTTGTGGTGTGAGAGATAGCTTCACTTAGTTTTGTATAGATTTCTAATCTATCCTTGAGAGTGTGTTGGTTGTGCATTTTTATTTGATTTAAATTACATACTTTGTGATTAGTTTGTAGTATTCTATATGTTGTGTATAACAATCTTTGTTTACATAACAAGAATAATTAATATAAAATGTAAACTAAATAAGAAGATTTTAAATTGAATAAATGATAACTTATCATTCTAATTTGTATAGTAAATAAAAAAAATAAAATTATGTAGAAAGATCTCGTAAATACAGTTGATTAACCTACAACTAATAATTTGAAGGTCACATTGAGAGGCACAAACGAACGTCGACCTCAATGGGGAACTTCGGCCCTCGCAACGAATATCATCCACGGAGCTCCACTTTCGAAGCCCCCCATTCATCTCAATCCGTCTCCCAAGACCGTGGCGCCATCTGGCAGACGACTACCGGTCGCTGAAAGAAACTTTTCTCCGACCGCGAGGAGGCGCCGGGTGCCGCGCGTGACCCAGGCACCTCCAAGCCCCCCCCCCCCCAATCCCCCCTTTTTTGTGGCTCTGCCTTGGAAAGCGGGATTCGTGGACTGGCACCTTGGTTTGCGCGCCCGACGCGAAAGCTGCACACTCCTCGCTCCATCACTACCACCACAACCAGCACCTTGGAGAAGAGCCTCGGATTGTGCACTTCACTCGAAAACATTCCCTCCCAATTGCGCACTCACCTGGGTTTCCCGGTGTTTTTCGTGAGGCGGTGATGCGTCGGTGATGAAGGGGTTTCGGGTTCGGTGGCTATGAATCTCAGGTGGGAGAGTGGCGTGTACGCTTGCAGAGGAATTTTGGTTTACGGTAGCGTTATTGGCATGAGAGGTTTGGAGAGGGGATGGATCCAGAGAGCTTTGTGTGCTTTCGTGTATTGCTAAACTGGTTTCGAGGGTAGGAGGTGATGGTGGTGGGTTGCGTTCGAGGAGGAGATTGGTGGGAATATTTTTGGCTAGCTTGGGCCGGTGATTGAAGACGTTGGTGAAAGTTTTGGGAGACGATTTTGGAGGCGAAGCAAGAGATCAAGTTTGTGGTGGCTAGGGTCAGGAAAGGGTAATGGTTGGTTGGAGGCAACGATGCAGCGGCTTGTCGACAATGTTTTAGGGAATGCGAAAGAGTGAGTGATTTGAGCTGGCGTGGGTTTATTTGATATTTTCCAACTTGTACTGAACAATTGTATTGCTGCGTTGGAAATCTCAAAGCAGCGGGGCTCTTGGATCTACAGGAACGTCAATGAGATGAATTTCAGCTCAATATTATAACCTGTATTACTTGCCGTTCGGCAAGCTTTTCAGAGTAGGGACGATGTTCGGTCGCTATTGTTTTGATCAGGGCAATTGTGAATGTCAAACGTGTGTTACACAGTTCTTAATGCTAGAGATGGCTGGGAGTAAGATCTTGTGACTGTTATTTATTCTCGTTAAAATATATGTTTTGTTATTTATGTAGTGTGTGTGGCTGTGTTGATTCTCTCAGTCCGGCATATTGCCCACAAGGTTTTATATCCTTTGCGTCGATTATGAAGATATCATCTATTATTGTTATCAATGTAAATATGATTTTCTGTATTTGGATCTGAACGCTGGATTTTGAGATTCTTTTTATCAAACAAAATGTTGGTTGAGAGTGTCGAATGGCGGTGATTTTGCGTGTTGAACCTCATACTCTCTAAATTTGGAGTTCTCCAGCTCATTTACGTGCACTGGATCAGGAAAATGTTACTGGTTGTTAAGAAAGTATGATTAGAAAGTGGTTAACTTTGAGATGCATCTGCAGATCAATAAAGACGTTCACACAAGAGTCTTTCCAGAACACAGTTAGAGCGATTAATGGAATTTCGGCATATATACTTGCTATTTTTCCAGGGAGAGGCCCTGCTTGGGATGGAATCCAGTCGCATTCTACATTTCGTCCCCCTCGCATGCCACGTTGGATGGAAGAGTAAGTTTTTGAAATCTGAGCTCAACCTGCTACAAGGTCGTTGACAAGCAGGTTTTACTTTTAATCTGCTATTTTAACCATGAGCTGATGGTTAGTCGATTTGTAAATTGTTGCAGAGGGGTCTCTTCGTTCAACACATTCTTAGCAGATTATGATACTGACAGCGAATCAAGTGATGAGTTTGAACATGAATTTGGTGTTGAAGATATCGACAGCACGGCACCACCTTCACCATCCTCAGAATGTTCCCATTTTTCTCGATCGGGAAGTTCAGGACGACGCAACCGGCGCAATAGGACTCTAGCGCAGCGTCTTCTTCTATGGATTCTATGGCCATTACGAATCCTTCTAGAGTTTTTCCGTCGTTGGTATGTTGAGTCTTCTATATTCTGATATTTTGCATCTTTCTTTGAAATCTTCTCGGTTGGAGATACTGTACTTAGATATTGGAAGTCGGTGGCTTTCTACATTACTAGTTTTCTAAGTCACCCATCTATGAACGCACAGCAAGATCATTGTAGTGCAAATAAAGTATGTTAATCGTTCGTGCCTACTGAAACAGTTCATCGGGAGCAAGAGTCAACTTCTTTTGATAAGCTTATGATTTTCTTCATTAAGAGGCCATAATCATTAATAGGGCTAGATGTTAAACCACTAATCGAATGAGATCATGGTTACACATGGGTTTGGGTGACAGGTGGTCAGGGAATCAGGGATCGAGGCGACTTCCGAATGTTCCAAAATCCCCGAGATCGAACTCAGGTGGTTTCAGGGACTTGGCTCGCCGTTTGAGTGACGGCGTGGAATTAAGTGGAATCAGAGAATTTCCAGCGCCCAAGTTTTCAGCTGATCGCAGACGTGGTATCATAGAGGTACATAATTGAGTTTATTCTTGTGAGAACTAAATTCCCGTAATGTTACTGGGTATATATTTAATTTTCAGGTTGAAGAGAATCTGACAGGATTTTTTCAAGCTTTTTTGTTCTGTCTATTTTTAAAATATATAATCACGTCTTGCAGGACTTGCAACTTGTTGTGGAGCTCCTGATCGAGCGAGTGTTTGAGGTAGTGCGTTCGTTAGTACATCACGTTCTATCACCATTTAAAACACTTAGAGAGTTTCTCTACTGGGCTTTCTTTCGTGATACGAGTTACAATGATGACACAGACCTCGCAGACATGGCCACTTTAGGTAACTCGGATCCCGATGCTCCAAAGCAGAAGCAGGTTCCACATCATCCTCTGAATACAGATAACCGCACATGTCAGGATATCATCACAAGTTTGGGGTTAGTTCTTGCTTTTTGTAAATGATCTTACACTCTAGTGCAGCTTACCTTCTAGTATCATTACAGAGTTCTTTTTTCCGTTATAGTACTTGCAATCTATCTTGATTGTTAGGTTTTTCTTGTTAGGTCTTCATGTTACTCAAGAGATACGTGATTTCAGTGTGATTTCCAATGAACCATACGTTTGCAATCAACTGCTATAGTAGTTTTTCATGATCTGCTAACACGGCTGCTCTCGTTATCGTGTGTCCTATGATCTACAGTGAGGTGAGCTTATCTGTTTTTTACATGCCTCAGGTATCCATACGAAGCATATCGTGTGACTACAGAGGATGGTCATATACTCCTCCTTGAAAGGATACCCAGGTCAGCCATCTCATTCGAGATACTTAGGACCTCTTGTTCAGCTTTGCGGTTGAGTTATGTCTGTCTTGGGAGTCATCGTCATCATCCTTCTGTGATGGAATTTGGTTAGAATGATTGCAGTTTTGGTTTTAATGCAATGAATATATCATCAATTTTATATCTTACAAGGAATATATGTACACATCTTTGTAATTATTCTTATTGTGCAATGAACTATTTGAGTTGCTTCATGTATTCTTATGAAAGCTCATAAAGAGATAACTATAATTCTTGCATAATGTATTACTGTTCCTTGTAGGCGAGAATCAAGGAAGGTTGTATTTCTACAGCATGGAGTTCTAGATTCTTCAATTAGGTTAGCTAAATCTTTATCTTTCGTTATATTTTATGGATCTACATGTGCCCTGCAACTAGATGAGTGCCTTTTCTTGTCGTTGTTGGAGTAAAGGATCATGAATTTAGATAGGATTGTACTCTTTGGACTGAATTGGACCTTATTTCATGGCTCATAGTCTCAGAAATCTTTCGGGAATTACTTTTCTTAGATGCAGTAAGTTCAGTAAGCTCAGAAAGTTTAAGTCTTGTTTTGCAGAACAATGTTTAGTCCGCAGCTTTTCTAGTACTGAATGGTGAGTTTTGGAATGTTGTCTACCTTACTTTTTGAATTATTTGATGACAGCTGGGTTTCTAATGGAGTCGTTGGATCTCAAGCCTTTGCAGCTTTTGACCAAGGTAATATATGCGGGTGTTTATGTATGAAAGTTGTTCCTTCTCTTTTGTTAGCTCTCCAGTCGCTGAAAGGTCTGAAATTTGTGACATCAATCATCCAACTTGGAAAGCTAACTTGCTTCAGACCTCTAATTGTGACTCCAGTGAACATTGCAGTTGTAGATCGCAGTAGGGAGGGTATTGTGCAATTGAACTTTGGCTAGCCAACTTTGGCATCCTTCCATTGCCAAGTTGGTACCCATCGTTTGTGATGTACAACTAACCTATCACTTCTATGCAGGTTATGATGTATACTTGGGCAATCTGCGGGGTTTGGCGGCAAGAGAACACGCGAACAAACATATCTCACCTCAGAAGTATGTTCTTCTCTCTTTCCATATTTCAATGTCTCCTATGCTGGATGATAAATTGTTGAACTGGATCACTAAATTCTGCGAGTACTACACTCCTAATGAGTGATCATGAGCGCAGCTATGAATTCTGTGCATCTCAGGCTCACAAAGCAGGTAAGTGAAGAATTGTTTTTGTTGTTTGTATATTGTATATTGTTTGTAAGCGTTGTGTTGTAACTGTAGATACTGGGATTTTACTGTGAACGAGCATGGCATAGAAGACATTCCAGCTATGATAACCAAGATACACGAACTCAAAATGTTGGAGTTACGAGGTCCAGTACATTCAGAGATTGAGTATGGTGAAATTTCTCAATCTGTGAAATATGATTCCAAGAATTTTCCTTACACGCTGTGTGGGATAGCACACAGCTTGGGCGGTGCTGCAATGTTGATATATGTTGTGACGAGATGCCTAGCAAAGAGGCCCCACTATCTTTCAGGACTTATCCTTCTATCTCCAGCTGGGTTTCATGAGGATGCTCCTTTTTCTCTTAAAGTGTTACAGTTTATCATCCCGCTTTTAGCTCCTGTCCTTAATCTTCTCATGCCTGGCATATATATACCCACTAGATTCTTTCGAGCGCTATTCAACAAGTTATCTAGAGACTTCCAAAATTATCCTGCGGTTGGAGGTCTAGTCCAAGCTGTACTTAGCTACGTCATTGGAGGAGATAGCTCTAATTGGGTCGGAGCAATCGGTGTGTCGCACTACAACATGAATAATATGCCTGGGGTATCGGTTCGAGTTGCTGTCCATTTATCACAGATGATGCGAGCTAAACGATTCATCATGTACAATTTTGGAAGCAAAGAGTTGAATTTTGAGGCCTATGGCAGTCCGTACCCGCTGGACATTGCGGCGAACTATAATGTGATTGATATTCCTGTGGATTTAGTAGGAGGCCAGAGGGATAAGCTTATTCCACCAAGTATGGTCAGAAAACACTACGAAGCTTTGAAAAGTGGGGGTTGTCAAGCATCATATGCGGAGTTTGGGTTCGCTCATCTGGATTTCACTTTTGCTAATCGGGAAGAGCTTATGGCCTATGTCTCGTCTCGTTTATCACTTGTGGATCCTGTTCCTGGAAAAATCATCGAGCCTCTTGAAGAAACACAAAGTTCAAAGAAGCTGACTGGGGCGCTTTCTCGCAAGTCCTTCAGACAGAGACGTAATTTCAAATCCTCCAACAGCGATTCCACGAACAATCAAAATGTGTTGGTGCAGGAAACTAGGATTGCGGAAGAGCTGCTTGAATCGAGGCCACTTGCATCGAAGCCGAAATCGACATGAAGTATTTATTTTCTGAATTTCACTCGTCAGGTGTCAGATGCACGTTTCACCTTTCCTGTAAAACTTGATCACTATTTTATGTCTCATCAATGAGAAAACTGTAAGTATTTGACCTTAAGGGGAAATGTCCAAGTAGCCGGTTTTCAATTTGTGTAGATTTCATCAGAGCTGAGTTTATTGAACCGGTATGAGGATTTGTAGAGATGACGCAGTGCTGAGCAACAGTGGGGACTCTCAATGTAACATGATTTTAAAATTCCGAGCTGCTCACCTAAATAGATAGTAGGAAGTTTGACCAAGGTCGCTGTCAACTTCGTGTTCATTCTTTTCTGATGCAAACATGTCCTAAATGGATTTCTGGCAATACATGTAACCATGACCTGATATCGTATAGTCACCTCTACGTGTATTGTTATTTGTGATATTTTAGTCGTATTGTCCAAGACGTGATAACGTAGCAGAAGGACCATTTTCGGACAACCCAGTTGAGCCAACTGTGCTAATCAACTGTACAAATCCATCCGACCGGTTGTCCTGTCGGATACTTATAGTCTACCAACGAGTTCGGCACGCTGAGGCATCACTGACAGGTGTGAAAGCTGGTTAGAACATTGCGGCTGGATCAGCATTAAGCGCATCCCTCCAAATTTATGTCAGGAGAACCTAAGCAGTGAGTTCGAAGCTTGTTGGGTAAACGACTGCACCAATTCGAAACGAGCGACCACTGTCGTCAACGACACAGCAACTTTTGGACCTCTGAATTTGTTGCATTAAAAATGTGTGCGAGTGTTCATGCCCATGAAGTAGAGCACTTTTGATATAATCCCAGCTTACCCAGAAGGCCGCACCGCCAACCTGAGTGAAATGCGCAGAAATTCAAGCCTTCTCAAGAAATGGGACAAATTCTTCTGAAGACACCTGCTTGGCTTAAGAGTTCATTAAGTAATTAAATGGAACTTTACAAAACCATGCTGTGATTTATTCTATTAGTGCATCGGATGCTCTCCATTTTTGTGTTAAGAAAAATTAAAAAGAACAAAAGCTTCGAAATCCTTGACGATAAGCTATTGCGCACTTACGCAAGTCGATGCATGTGACTAACTATGAGCCTGTGTATGCGTGAGTGCCTATGTCATCCTAGTATACACGAGATCCGCAAGTTGATCGAAATTTGTCTCTTCGATGAACATCTGTCGAAGACTTCTAGAAGAGTTTTCTGTCCGGGCGAAGTCAATACATGTGTCGTGATAGGGCAATCTATTTCGGAGAACCCGACATTCACACTCACGAATGACCAATGACCGGTTACGCTGGATTGCTAGCGTTTTCATCATCAATTGTCACGTAGTGTAACTTTAGCACATCGAAAGGATCCACTTGAAGGACACTTTATTAAGCTTGTCCTCTGCTTTCCAATATTCATCGCAGGCTGTTCCCATCGTCTCTCACTGAGTCCAGTAGATATTCGTATACTTTTGCTTCTCGTTGGAGGCAGCTGGAACGCACACCAAGATGGGGCCCTTTCAGCAATGGCAACCCGCGGTGCTCTTAGTAGCTGCTACTCTAGCAGTGCTCTTCATAGGTAATTCGTGAGTCAGTGTCCCTATTAATATTTGGCTGCATTACTCTATGCGATTCTTGGAGTGTACCGAAGCGTTCGAAAACTAATCCCAGCGAGCTATTTCAGAAATCGGGCATTGTGGAATGTGGTATGAGGTATTTTTTTAGTGGAGAAAACTATTGACATGATCTCTGGTCCCTCAACTCAGGTTCGGCTACTGCAAACGGTGGTAGTGGCAGTTGTGCTGGGGTCATTTGTCCTCGGCCTGCGAATGGATACAGCACATGCAAGTATGGAGAGTGCTCTTGTTCTTGCTATGAAGGATTCGGCGACTGCAACGGCAAATATTACGATGGCTGTGAGACCGACTTGGAGACTGTGGAGAATTGCGGCAAATGTGGTGTAGAATGCAAACCAAAATATTATGAAATCGCGTCGTGCGAACACGGCAAGTGCGTGTACTTGGACAAATGTGCCGTGATCAGGTGCGGGAAGTATCCAAACTCCAGCTCTAAGTGCTACAAAGGCAAGTGCGAAATTACGTGCAACCCCGGATACGCTGACTGCAACAAGGATATCGAGGATGGTTGTGAGGTGTGTCTGTATTCAGATGTCAAAAACTGTGGAGAATGTGACAATGAATGCAAAGTCTACAAGAAGTATGGAGGCAAACCCGTTTGCAGGTATTCCACGCCAACAATTGTTACATTCTGTGTTGAGATTTTATCCATGCTTCATGCTTCTAGGTCGTTCTCTTGTTTTTCAATCAGTCGTCATATGTATGATTTTGCTCTACTAGTGTGCTTGTAGAAAACCCAATTCAGTTAGTTTTATGGGTGATCTACCTATTTAATTTCCTCTGTGTTTACTTTAATCGAGAACTAACGTGTGGGTTGAATGTGTTGATATGAATGACAGAGAGGGCAAGTGCGTTCATGGAAAGTACTAGGGGACATTCTTCCCACCTAACTGGATGTCGGTACTAAGTGATCGCCACTATAGCAGTCATAAAACTTTAGCTGCATTTTTTTCAAAGACCAGAACACTCTAACAAGAGCGTGGATATAAAGTACATGCATCGTACTTGTTTGACGTATGTTTTAACAAAGCTCTTAATAAAGTGAAGACCATCCTATTGCAATTCCTCATTGCAATTCCTCATTGCATTTCATATATATGTACCTCAGACCACTTTTTCAGACTTCGAACACGTGTATGAGTCGGCAAAGTCCTGCTCAACATCAATGCAGCTATTTAGCTCTTAATTACATACTGGAAAGATCAATTCTACACGGCGTTGTACTCATGAATCTCCATCTTGTACATTTCCACCAGCATTGTGCAGCTTTCTCTTCGATCTCCATCATAGTAAACACTCAATGTGCTATTGGTTGAGGAATGTTTGGCCATGTTGATAGACAGAGATCTCGAGAATTTTCCCTGCTTGAGCGAAGAGGCTGGTGAGCAATGGGTCATGGTTAGAGGTTTCCAATTGGGACAAAGTGGTATCCAGTGAGTGCAGACTCTGTCAACTTCACTGCTTAATTACCACAACACCACATCAATTCACTAGACAACACTTACGGAAGGCGTTGCCTGATGGGGAGTCTGTGGGCTTGTTTTGCTAAATGAACTGTCGTCACCATGAATGCTATCACGATCTATACACAAGGCGATGTACTTTCGCTACTAAATTTTTCATTGGCTACTTGGTAAAATCTTCACCATAAAGGCTTTGCATCACTGATTAAGTCAATCAATCATATGCCAAGACACACATGTAACGAACACCCCTGATTGACGCTTGTGCAAAAAGACATTTGCTTAAATTATATATTACTACCGTCCCTGTTTAAATCTCACATCAACGCTCAACCGGGTGAATGATGTCAATCAGAGAGAAAATCGCTCTTGCATGGGTTTGAATCTTCGATTCAGGACAGTTATGTGGTACAGACAGGCAACGTGAGAATAACAGTCTGGTTGCTTTTGGGGCCGTCCTATCCAAAGTTCTGATGCTCAGGGAGGCCCCAAAAGAAGATCTCATAGTCAGATCTTCTTTTAGGGCCTTCGTAAATAAAGATCTGATGGAAAACAGAGATCATGCCACAAAGACGGAAAGTTAAGTCTAACCATTAGTTATAATTACTTCGTAGGCGTCATGGAGTTGAATTTAAAATATTGATTTTTAAAGAGAATATTATATAATTATTGTAACAGGTTTTTGTCGTAACGGGTTTTTTTCACATTGAAAATAGGTGTAAAGATCCCAGAAAGGTGAACTTAATTGGCTCAGTTTAAACTTCAAAAACTAAAAGTCACAAGCAGCATCTGTACTTCTTGAAGGTCACTGAACTTGGAGCGCGTTACATGTGTCACATATTCTTGTACTGACAAGAGGATAAATATAGCCCTGAAATCCAGATTGGTCCAAGAGAATATGCTCATTGAGTAAAACACTACGATGGCTGTGCGCTTCACCCAACCAATAAGAGAAACAGTGGCCAGTAAGATAAAGTCCAAAAACCCAGATCTTACGCTGGAGCAAACCAGCATCCTGAACACGCCCTTGTCTTCGAATCCGACAAGATCAGTGCAATGTTCCTTAACTCCACGTGAACCTTGCGAAGCCAGAATCATCCAGTCCTGACCCTAACCCACCTGGTTAACGGTTCTGTAAAATTGAAAACCACACCACTTACCACTCATGCCAGGAAACCCGCTGCTAGTGCAAGAAAATGCAAGTGACGGTGTTACCTCCGACAGGTCCATGGTTCTCCGAAGCCGCATCACACAACTAAATCCGAGAACTGATGGGACCGCCAATTCTATAGGCATCGGCACCCTGCAGAATGGCCCACCAGTCATGTGGCAGGCTGTGCGACTCAGCGTAATGTCGACGAATGGTAGTGTGGTCAGATCGGAGACTGGTCCACAATCTGGAGATGGCGAGATGATCATAAAAGAACACACCATAGTTTTCATTCAAGCAACGAAATGCAATTCTCCACCCTTAGTGCTGGATTTCTATCTCACTGAAGCTTCGCAAGCAAGCACACTGCGGCGCGGTGCACTTTTGGACATGGAGGAGAGTGAACTATGCAGCATTTTTTCCATGAAGGACTATGTTTCTCAAAAGGTTTTTTTCTTTTTTCTTTTTTCTTTTCTCGAAAGAATGTTGTCATTTAGGTCTAGGCATGTTGTTGGACCAAAACAAGGCATAAACTGTGTTGCGAAGCATTTAAGCTCCACAACAGAAGGGTGTAAAAGAAACAATCCCTTCATTGCTCTCGGAAGAGGATCTCTTCTCTCTGCCAATTACAAGTGAATTGGTGGTTAAATTAGGCCTTCCTTAGGATCCCTATCTATACTGTTGGTGGAAAGTTTTCTCTAGAACCCTGTACCCTAAACCTTTTAGATGACAAAAGCAAGTAACATTGCAAATCCATGAGAAATCATGATGCAGGGCGCCAAAGATGAAGCGGTTGTGTGCCCAATAGGCTGGTTCAATTGAAAAGAGGAACCTCTTCTGTGTGTGTGTTTTTAATTGTGTCTAAAATTTATATTTGAAAGGAAGTTTACACAATGCAGTTATCTTTGATGGTTGACAGTTTTACAAACAAATTCTAGCAATGGGCAATGCAGAATTATTCTTTTAATGCATATGTTAAATGAGTTCTAATGTTGAGAAATGTAAAAAATTTCACCAGTTGATTCTTTTTGTACATTGTACATTGTATGTTGTACATTTGATATTACTAAATAATTTTTTAAAAAAAAATTGATTGTAATATTGTATAGTTGTGTGCTATGAATATTTGCATTTAATATTAGATATTAATAAGAAGAATAAAATAAAGTGAATCTTTAAAATAGAAAGGTATTAAAATAACTATAGCCAAATACAAAAAAACTAAAGAATCTTAAATCAAAATTGCAGTAAAAGAATAGCATTGATGAGTCCAAGAATGACTTCAATCTTGCTTCTATGTATACTAGTTCACAAAAAGACGATATAGAAGGCTCTAAAAGACTACAAGATGAATGGTCAAATGCCAATGTTATATAACTCTGCTATTCTAGTTCTTTAGAAATATCAATTTTTTAGAAAAGCTTCTACATTCACATGACACACTTATTAATCCAATCTACATCTAAAAAACTTCATTAATATTTCTTGAAGAAGATTTTGTTTATCTAATCTATATTTATAATTTGACTTATTTCTACTTATTTAAATGATATAAGTATTATTAATAATAATTTTTTTTTGAAATTCATTATAAAAGATTCATCAATTTTTTTTTAAATTAATTCTATAAAAAATTAAATAAATATTTTTAATATTTTTAAATATATATTTTTTATTTTTAAATTCTTAAATTTTTCCAAAAATCAAAAGATAAGAGTGTTTATTTAACAAAAACCTTATAAATGATTTTTATAACTATATAAGTCTAAAATTATCTTATACTATATTTGTTATTTTTTTGATCAAAATATACATAATAAATTATTATTTTCATATACAAATATTTTCTAATACATATACATATAAATTTTTACTATGTATCAACTTCTACCTTATTTTTAATTATTATTTAAAATATAAATACTAGCAACTAAATTACATTGTATTTATGTCATTTTTGTTATTTTTTAGTCTTAGTTGCAATACTTGCAACCAAATTAATTATTTTCTATAATTTATTCCAATGATACCATCTTCTATAAATAATTTTTTTATAATCAATGAATTCTTCATACATCTTTGTTTATTTTTCTTTAAAAAATAATATATTATTACAATCAAGTACTTAGATTAAGTATTAAAAATCTTTCATACCAAAAGAATATACAATCATGATTAATTACATGATTGGTTATAGTATTTGGTTGAAAATAATTTAATGGACTTTAAATTCCACAAATCAAATGAATTGAGGTTGTCCAATTCATTTGGTAATATTGTCAAGCTTTTGCATCTTTTCAATTTAAAAATAATCAAGGATGTGAGGTTATCTAATTCATTTGGTAATGATGTCAAGCTTAAAAATTGACTTATATTAAAGATAGCCAAATATGTGAAGTTACCTAATTCATTTGGCAATGATGTTAAGTTGTTTGCACCCATTTAATTTAAAGGTAGACAAAGATGTGACATTACTAAATTTATTTGGTAATAATATCAAGCTTTAGCACCCCTCTATATCAAAGTGAGTCAAAGATGTGAGGTTGTCTAATTCACTTGGCAATGATTTCAAGCTTAAATACTAGCTTATATTAAAGATAGTAAAAAATGTGAGGTTGCTTAATTCATTCCACAATGATGTTAAGCTCGAGTACTAGCTGATGTCAAAGGTAGTCATAGATGTAAGATTGCCCAATTCATTTGGAAATAATGTCAAGTTTGAATACCTTCTAATGTTAAGATTTTTTAAAGCAAGAAGACTTTTTATTGATGTTGGAAATAATCTTAATCTATTACAATCTTTTAAATTAAGTATCTTCAAAAAAAATATATACTCCAATTCATTTGGTAGCATAATTAAGTTTGAACATCTTTCTAAGTCAAGTTTCAATAATGTAGGAATTCTAAAGAATAAATTTAGAAAATTCTCTAAAAAAGAATAATTTCTCAATTGAAAGACATTTAAACTCTTAAACTTTGTCCAAACATCTTTGTCATGTAGCATTTGTAATGCTTTGTCTATTAATTCTTCTTTTAATTTATATTCCCATGATATATCTAATAGAAAAAATTTCAAACTAAGAAAATACTTTGCTAACATAAAGAAGATGCTTAGTATCCTTATTATAATTTTGGGAGCAAAAACACCAATATTATAACTTAAAAATCTAAGTGATGAAAAAGAAGTATTTCTTATTTCATTTATATTGTTGTTATTTGTGTTGTTGTAAAATAATCTCTCCAACTATAAATCAACATAATCAAATACAAAATTAGATTAGAATTTCTACATTAAAAATATACTTAATGTACATATAAATCTAATTATAATACAAGATTAATTTTTATTATATTATATCTTTACATCAACATTCATCTCAAAAATATAATAAATATTATATGATGTATATAACTAAATAAAAAATCTAATCTTTATATAATGATTCTTTTTTATTATCAATAGTTTTTTGCATGCCATTTAATTAATAGTTAAGTAAAATTACCTTGTTTGCTAATTTGTGAAATGGATCTATATTTAACTTCCATATTCTTGTGTATTTATACTCCATCTCTTTTTCAATAATATTTCTATCCATATCTAGTAGTTGATCATGTATTCTTATAATTCCATCTTTGTCTACTTTTAGCAATGATTGATTAATCAATATATCTAATATAAATTCTACATCTTGTTCAAATATGTTTTTTTGACTATTGGTCTATATTTACAATGCTCGTTCTTTTGACATGCCTTGTAAACACACATCACTACAAAAAAAACAACATATGTCCAAAAACATACTCTTTTCTTCAACTTTCAAATTATCAAAGCTGACTCTTAATATCTTTCAAATCTTATAGTTACTATTGTTTTCATCTCCATCCAACTCTCTTCCCATTTTTGACTTGTATAAAGCTTGCTTCCAACATCTCAATCTCTTATTCACTCTTAAAAATGTTCTCATAACTTTTAAATTCAATGGTAGGCCATTAAAAGCTCTTATAATTTTTTTGTCAACTTCAATAAGTTCATTGGATAGATTTTCTTGGTCACAAGAATATATAATAAACAACTTCATACTTGTTTCTTCATTGAGTTCTTTAATATTTATATTACAAATTTTATCACCATAATAATTTATTATTTTTGAATCTCAAGTTATTACAATTAATGTGCTATCATTGCTAGCAAATAGGTCATCCATAAATATAATATCTTCAATTTGACTTTGATTCTTCACATCTTCAAAGATCAAGATGATTTTGTTTTCATTTAAGAATGGTTTCAACATTTTTTGATCTTTTTTTATATCCTTTTGTTTTCATTTGACTTTAAATTGTTCTAAAATATTGCAAGAAGTTATATAGTGTTACAAACATACATATTTATCATAATAATTATCTAGATAATAAGAATAGGTAGAAGTAACTCAAAGTAGATAAATATGATAATATCTTGTAGAAAGCTTTCTAGAAACTTTATAGATGTTGCTTTTCCTTTATACATGTCTTTAGGTGATTGATAGGTTGAAAACTTAGAAAATAAAGAAGTGACATGTCGACATGTTGACCACTTGAAGTACAAATTAGACATATGGCACACACTTAAGAAACTTGCTTTGTAAATAAGACATGTGTCTTGCAAGTTAGACACATATTTGAGGTCCTATAGCATGTCACCACATAGTTCTTAGTTAAGTAGTATATATAGAGGCAAGAGTGAGGC
Source organism: Physcomitrium patens (assembly GCF_059467195.1). Lineage (NCBI taxonomy): Eukaryota > Viridiplantae > Streptophyta > Bryopsida > Funariales > Funariaceae > Physcomitrium > Physcomitrium patens. The sequence continues at coordinate 5,062,434 of NC_143427.1, read as the reverse complement.
CTTCTTCACTCTTGTCAACTCCATTCTTGTTTTTAGTTTAGTTTTAAGAGTCTTATGTTTTCTAGTCTTTGGTAATAGCCATTCCAATTCTTCCTTGAATATGCATACTTTCTTCTATTTTGTCACTTTCTTTTTGACACAAATTCCACGAGTTTATGTATCTTCTTCTACTTTGTGTCCTTGACAAATAGACAAGAGTACACATATAATATCAGATCTTTGTCCTTTCTTGATTAAGAGTGGATTTTTCTTTTCTCTTAATAAGACATAAGTATATTAGAAGTTGCGGATTATCCTCTTCTGAATTGATATTGTTTCTAGATTTTTTTTTCTTGATTCTTAAATATTATATTTTGTGAAAATAGACACCTTTCTTTTTATTGTACTAGCATAGCAAAGCTTGCTAAAATAAAGAATACAATGGCTAAAATATAAGAAAAAATGAGAAAATTAATGCTTGCAATGCATCAACTCAATCTACCACCACAAGGAGCAACAAGAATATTAGGCAATGAAAATATAGAGATGATTGGAATTGCTTCAACATCTATACTAAGCCATACTATTGTTCCTACAATGGAACATCGTTCAAGTTTCAAGGAACCAAAAATTGGATTGCTTGAGAAGTTTCATAGCACAAGATCTAAGTTTCAAGGATTCATCAATCAAGTACAATTGGTGATTGAACTACAACCTCAAAGTTATCCAACTAAAGGATCTCAAGTCAAGTTTATTAGAACATTACTTTCAAGTTTTGCTTTATCATTGTTTTCATCATTTTTTGAATGACATAATCCAATATTGGATAATTTGGAAGCATTCTTAATAGAGTTTCGATCTATGTATGGAAAACATGATGCAATTTGAGTTGCAACTAACAAGATTTATATCTTCTGATAAGGCAATCAATGAATGACATTAGACACTTCACAATTTTGACAATTAACGACAGATATCAAGTAGGATGATACATCACTCATAAACTAATTTTTGTACAAATTACAATATGAAATAAAGAAATTGATGCTTAATTTACTTGATCCTCAAACATTGAGTCAAGAAATTCACTTTGTTGTGAAATATGATAATTGGCTTTTTGATTTTTGATCTGAGAATCACACAAGAAAACCTCAATGTTAGTAGAATTTAATGACAACACCAACAACTTTTCAATCTAAACATTTGGAAGTAGAAGACATACAAATTGATGCAATATGTTTTAAACCTCTTACCAAATAAGAAAAAATTCATCATCATCAAGAAAGATTATATTTATATTGTGGAGAAGCTAAGCACACAACTCAATATTATTTTAAAAAATGATATAACTACAAAATGAGGAGTATTACTGTCAAAGATGAAAACATGTCGAAAAATGAATTTGTCTAGCTACAATAGAGATCATGTGGCTGAAATCTTGTACAGTTCTTAATAAAGGTCTTATTCTCTCCTCAGAACCTTCTCCTTGTTTTATAATAGATATACGTTTAGGATCTAATAATCACAAAGCCTTAATAGATTTGAGAGCCTTAGCTTATTTTTTAGATGAAGAATTTATTAAAAGTCATAATATATAGTTAGTACGAAAAACTAAACCCGTACACATAGAAATTATAAACGGTCGTCCATTATCTTCTAGAGATGTTATTCATGAAACACTTCCTATAAATGTAGTAATAAATAGTCATAATAGTTGCATAAATTTTAATATAACTAGATCTCTTTTTAATCTAGTCATTTTAGGTTTATTGTAGTTAAAAAAGTATAATCCTGTGATAGATCGGATTTTTCATAAACTTGACTTTTTTTCAAATATCATTAAGAATTTTTCTAATCCAATAGAAAGCCATGAGTTTAGTATAGCCAAAGTTGTACTTATAGGTACAAAAGTTTTTTTACATGTTGCAAAAGAAGGACCGTCTTTTGTTATTTATACCACACCCATTTTAAATGATGGAAAGATTTCAAGTGAAATTCCAAGTCAATATGAAGATTTTTAAGATATTTTTGAGAAAAAAAATGCAGATATTCTTCCAAAGTATCATCCATATAATTGCTCAATTGATCTTATAGAAGGAATTGAGTACCTATTTGGTCCAATCTATAGTTTATAATAAAATGAGTTAGCTAAACTCAAGAAGTACATTGATGAGAACTTAGCCAAGAATTTCATATGCCATTCAAAATCTCTTGAGGGAGCTTCTATTTTATTTGTGAAGAAAAAAGATGGATCATTGTGAATGTGTGTAGATTATCGATGATTCAACAAGATTACCATCAAGAATAGATATCCTCTCCCTTTGATATCTGGACTTTTTGATCAATAAAATCAAGCTAAGATATATACAAAAATAGATCTATAAGGAGTGTACAATTAAAAAAGGAGATGAATGGAAAATTACATTTCAAACAAGGTATGGACATTTTGAATATAATGTCATGTCTTTTGTACTCACGAATGCATCAACTTCTTTTCGACAGCTTATAAATGATATTTTTTACAAATTTCTAGATGATTTTTTTGTTTATTATTTAGACAATATTTTAATCTATTCTAAAAATGGAGAAGAACATGAAGTTCATGTTTGTCATGTGTTACAAAAAATTAGAAATGCGGGATTGTACGTCAAGATGGAAAAGTGTGTATTCCATACTACTCAAGTTGATTTCTTAAGATACATCATTTCAAACGATGGTCTAATGATGGATCCTAAAAAAATTCACACAATCATAGATTGGAAGATTTCAAAAACAATAAGAGATGTACAGTACTTTTTGAGATTTGTTAATTATTATCAAATCTTCATCAAGAACTTTTCTTAAGTTATAGTGCCACTTACATCATTAACTTGTGAAGACAAGCTGGAATAGAATAAAGAAGCAGAAGCATCATTTGAAACTTTGAAGAAAGTTTTTATTTCTGAACCAAACTTGCATCGTTTCGACTTTGCTAAAGCATTTTTTATGGAGAGAGATGCATCTGACTTTGTCTTAGGTGCAATTTTGTCACAAATAGGAACAAATGACAAACTTCATTTAGTAGCTTTTCATTCAAGAAAATTTTCAGCAGTCAAGATCAATTATAAGTTCCATGACAAAGAACTTCTTGCAATCGTGGATTCTTTTCAAGAATAACATCATTATTTAGAAGGCGCTTCAAGTCTAATCATTATATATGTAGATCATAAGAATCTAAAGTATTTCATGTCAATAATGTGTTTTGAATTGTCGCTAGGCTCGTTAGAGCATGTCTCTGTCAAGATTTGAGTTCAATATCACTTATCGGCTAAGAAAAAAATAAGGTTTGTTTGATGCCCTTTCTAGACATTCTTATCTTGCATCAAAAGAAGGAGAAGCAACTTTTGACCAACAAAAGACAATTTTACTAAAGCCAAAACAATTTCATCTCCAAGCAATGAAATCAACATTATCTGTTGATTTGAATTTTCTTAAGCATATCCAAGCAAGTATGTCCTTAGACCTTCTTGTTTATGATATTAAAAATAATTCTTCTAAGTCTCAAGATACTTTGAAGTTAGAGTTTAAGGAAAATCTACTCTATTTTAAAAGATGCTAATATGTTCCAGAAGAAGAAGCTCAATTAGGTGCTCTTGAAGCTCGTCACAATTTTCCTCTAACAGGACATTTTGGAGATAATAAGACATAGGAGATTATATCTTGAGATTTTTGGTCGCCTCAAATGTGGAAGATTGCTAAAGAATTTGTACAGATATGTGATATTTGTTTAAGATCAAAAAGTCTTTATCATTGATCTTATAGACTCTTCTAACTATTACCTATATCAAAACAACCATGGTCTTTTGTCTCTATGGATTTTATCATGGATCTTCCAATTTCAAGTTCATATGATTCTTTATTTGTGATTGTAGATTGTTTCACCAAAATGGTACATTTTGTACTATGTGTAAAATCTATCAGAGGTGAAGGAATAGTTAAATTCTTGCTTAACAACATCTGTCGCTATCATGGATTACTAAGAGATATTATATCAGACAAAAGAACACAGTTTTTATTGAAATTTTTGAAAATCCTTTTCAAGATATTGAAGGTGGATATAAAACTATCTTTTGCTTTTCACCCTCAAAATGATGGACAAATAAAATGAATAAATCAAGTTTTAGAGTAGTATTTGAGATGTACCATCAACTATCAACAAGATGATTTGACAACTCTTTTGCCATTAGTAGAATTTGCTTACAATAATTTGGTACATTCTTTCACTCAATAAACACCTTTCTTTGTTAATTACTGTTATCATCTAGAATTTGACACTTTTGACTTTTCAAAAGTTGATAATCCTATGGGAGAAGATGTGACAAATCAATTGTCAAAGCTACATGCAAGAATGAGGGCACAATTAAAAAAAGCTCAAAAATGACAAAAAGCCAATGCAGATATCTATTGCAATGAACAACCTCAATTCCATGTAGAGGATAAGATATGATTACTTTCTTATAATATTAAAACTATTCATCATTGTAATAAGTTAGATTATCGTAGGCTTGGACTATTTTCTATTTGTGAACATATCAATCGAGTTGCTCATCGATTATACCTACCGGAGTCTATGAAAATCTATCTTATGTTCTATGTGTCTTTACTTGAGACAAACAAGAGAATAGATACACAAAGAAGGAGACAAATGCCACCACCTCCTATAGAAGTGGACAATAATAAAGAATTTAAAATGGAAGAAGTCTTTGATTCAAGGCAGTGCCAAAATAGGTTAAAATATTTGGTACATTAGCATGGATATGACATTAATGAATGTACATAGGAGCCATCCAAGAATCTAGCAAATGTATCACCCAAAGTTAAAGCTTTTCATCAATGACATCCATAAAAACCAAAATGAAGAGTCAAGAAATTTTTTGCAATAAAACAAAGCAAACCCAATAGAGATTTCATTCTATCTTGTATCATTGTTTCTTTGGATTTTTTAATGCTTAGGAGATGGAGAACCAACAACTAACAGATTCAACTCAAGAGCTATCATTTGCTGAGCTGCCATATGAGACATTACAACTACTACAATCTTTGAGACAACAAAATCAAAATGAAGATCCTTAAAAATGACATGTTCTTCTTCAAATAGATGGCAAGATACAATGTGTTTAGTACCACAACCTTGAAAGGGACTCCTGGTGTTTAGTAATACTTTTGTAAGTAGGAACCATTCTTGATGGTATTACTAATTTTTTGTTTAAAAGAAGTTATGAAGGCCTTAATAATGATCAAATATTATGATGGTCTTATTGCCTTAGTATGGGACATTATTATTGGTTGAAAGGACCTATCAACTATCTTCAAAAGAAAAAATGATCAGTGTATGTGGCAAATATAATTTGACGCATCTTGGGCTTCATCAACATGTAATCACCCATCTTTGTGGAACTTGTCTTTAGAATGGGGGATAATGTCATGAACATACATATTTATCTTGATAATTATCTAGATAATAATAATAGGTAGAAGTAAGTCAAAATAGATAAATATGATAATATCTTATAGAAAGCTTCTTAAAAACTTCATAGATACTACTTTGCCTTTATTCGTGACTATAGGTGATTGATAGATTGAAAACTTGGCCAACAAGGAGGACACGTGTCGACATATTGACCACTTGTAGTACAAGTTGGACATATGGTACATACTTAGGAAATTTGCCTTTCAAATTAGACATGTGTCTTACAAGTTAGATGCATATTAAAGGTCTTATAGCATGTCGCCACATAATTCTTAGTTAAATAGTATATACATAGGCAAGAGTAAGGCCTTCCTCACTCTTGTCAACTCCTTTCCTGCTTTTAATCTAGTTTCAAGAATCTTATATTTTCTAGTCTTTGGCAATAGCCATTCTAATTCTTCTTTGAATATATATATTTTCTTTTATTTTGTCACTTTCCTTTTGATATAGATTCCATAAGTTTATGTATCTTCTTCCAGTTTGTGTCTTTAACATATAGCAATCACCTCCACTTTCAATGCACTCAACTAAGTGTGAAGCATTGTATAAGTCTTTTACACTAATTAATATAGCATTTGCTCATGTGGTCTTATCTACTTCATTCACTCTAATAAGATATAATGACTTCAATTTATTTGGACATTGTGATCTTATTTGTAATAAATAATGTGCTCCACTAAAAAAAAAAATCAAATATATCAACCTACAATTATAAAATTCATCCAAAAATCAACAATAAAATCAAAATAATGCATATACTACATTTCAACTTAGACTTACTAACTTAAAATTATAATAAGATATATAAATATTATTATAGCATAGAAGAGTGTGTAGAAGTTTAAATACCATCAATACAATCAATTCAATGGATTACTTGTACAAGTCTTACCAATGGCAATCCATTATATATTTGCTGAAATTCTATATTTTGATGACAATTGTTTTTTGATATTCCAAACTTTGGAGAATTTTCCATATCAATTCCAACTAAATGATTTTTCTTTAGTAATTCCAATCTTTCACAAATATTTGCAAAATTTGGTCTATGCAAAAGATTCAACCTCCAACATTCTTGGATAAGTTCAATGAAGTCATCATAATTTGAAGGTAAGTTTGATCTTTCATCTTTTTCAATTCTTTCAAATATCCCTTTCATCTCATGAACATCATAAAATGGATTTTTTTTAAAATGAATTTTAGAACAAATCATTGCAAATGAATAAATATTGGCTTAGAAATGATACATTGCCATTATTTGAAATTTAATTCTCAATGCCTCTAGAACCATATATCTAAGACCACAATAAATGTAATTATTCTCTATGGCTTTTGAATTTCTTCCAACTTCAATCTTAGACATTTCAAAGCCAATCACTTTTACAATAGTATGGCGAATGATCTTATTCATAATCTTTGATTCCACAATATTAACCAAAATATTCTCAAGTTTTAGATCTCAATGTACAATATGCATATCATACAATTAACACATTTCTTTTGCAATTTGTTGTATAATTTTAATAAAAAAAATATGAGATACCTCTTTTTATCTTCTAATATAATGCTCAAATTATTTTGCATCAATTCCATTCTAATATACAAATATTCTTTTTTATCTTTTGTTACAAAAGACTCAATACTTCCATTGGCACTACCTTTCATTGCAAAATAATATATTATCAAGTTGGCATAGCTTAAAATTACTAGAATGTTCATTTCTTTGATGAACATTTTATCAATTACAATATCCATCTTTTTAATTGCACACATAAGTTCCAACCACTTTGATTTATAAACTTCACCATAATTCTCTTCATGTATGCATTTTGTAATTTTAAGACTCTTCATGTATGACAATAGTTTCAAATTATCCAACTTTCTTTCTATACAAAGCAAGTCTCCAAATCTTTGTAATCCAAAATATTCAAAATCTTCTTCTTTGTTTATATTGATCAATTTCTTCTATAAAAACTCAACATTCTCTTCCTCATCATCATGTATTGTAACATTAAAAGTAGCAAAGATATTGTTGTCAACTTTGTTGGAATAATGCATCAAAAGTATATTAAATGCTATATTACAACATTTTAAATCCAAAAGTAGTTCTCTAAAAGTTTTTTTATTATTCAATTGGAAGATAGCTTCTTCATATCAATTTTTTTTTTCACAATTTTCTACTAAAAAATAAAATTTGTTTAATATAAAAAATAACTCATCCAATAAAGGTCCAAATTCTAATCCATCATTGGTGGAAGTCATCAAGTGGTCAAAAAACTTTGTAACATATTTAATTTTCTTGCACAAATTAATACATTGGTTTCTATTCAATAAGTTATTTTTTTTCAATAAAGCCTTAAATGCTCCAACATAGACTTTAGATCATTCTCAAGTATCTCCACAAATACCTTACACATTTGATTTTTTTCATATTGTTCCATTGTGCTTAAAAATCTTGGCATGAAAAGACCATGGAAATAGCTCCAAACTATGAATATATATTGCTTCAATGATTCCAAAAGATATTCCAAAATGGCTTAATAAAAATAATTTCCAATTTTGCCTTCTCACCACCTATAGAAAATTACACATAAGTTTTGCTTAGTATTTCAAAAATATTTTTCAAACACTCTTTTTTCTACATTGATTCAATCTTCCATCCTACAAATTGAATCTATAATTCTAAAACTAAACCATCAATCTCAAATAAACCTAAAACCAACATTTAGTAACCTCACTTCAACCTATAACTTTGATATTAAAATTACTCATCTTATATCATAATCCAAAAAAGTTAAATGACTTCCACAGACCATCACAATGTCGAGAGATCACAATTCCAACCCCTTAGAACACCACCCACATGGTTCAAAGTCTTCCCAAAGAGATTCTTCACTACTCACAATATTGCCAATAAAAGAGTACCAGAGATTTTTAGTGTCTACTCAGACATGGAGAAGCTTCGCACACTACTTTATGACTGGTAGCTCCCCATATTGGAGTGTGTCAGAGCCTTCAACTCACCAATTTCACATTTCTAATGGATGCAAGAATTTAAGAATAGTTGATGAAAAATCAAGCACTCTCCTAACCATTGTCATAGGCTTATGAACCCAACTCTTAACCCAGTTGAATGTCTGCTTAGCCCGTTAACAACAAAACGTTAGAAACAACCCAAAAACCTACACATAACTTGTACTATTGCCTGACAACAAACATTGACAACTATCAGGTGAAAATCGCCCAAGTGCCAGGGCAACACGCTCAAATTGAGAACCTATGTGGAGAAGAGCTCATGTTCCCATAGATAACCAAACCCTCGTCTTCCGGCCTGTCAGCCATTGATTGCTCATGTACAAATAGCTCAGCGTCAAGCAAAGCTGCAAAATCACCACAACTGGATGATGGTGATAATGCCGGTGCTAGTGACTCCGACCCGTCTAAGCTCATCTCTCTTTCTCTTCCACCCTTTACCTTTAGACCTCCTTTTCCTCAAATCCCCTCCTTCAGAAAGAAATGTCACCCATCCATCTCTATCAATTCTAACCTAAACAAAACCCCAACCCTGCCACGATGTTCATCACATGTTAGAAATATTTCCTCGTTCCCACAAGCAATAACTGTTTTTTTTACCACCCTCAGTCCTCAATCATATGCAGAAAAACTAGTACTTTCTCAAACCTGTGAGATGCGCATGACAATAAAATGCAAACGTTCTAAGCCATAATAATACAACTACGCATATTGTGGCTACAGACTCTGGAATAGACCAGGCACTATGGGCAAAGGAACCGGTATTGTTATAACTCGGAATGTAAATTCAGAATCATGAACATACACACTCCAAGCATTGTCATCACCTAATCGTAAACCTATCGGCTTTTGCAATGCTTGTCATCGAAGACTTCGCAAAATACCCACTCTTGTATCTAAGCCTCAGAAATCAATTTAAGGTGTTGGAGACACATGAGAATCAAAGAAACGCGGCGCTGGCGACAAACAGTGGCATTCTCACCAAAATTAACAAAAAAAAGGCAACAAAAGTATATATATACATTTATAAATAAATATAAAGTGCTTAATTAGCGTAAGTCGATCGGCAACGAAAATGTCTCCATCCTTGATAGTGTGGCTCGACAGTAGGTCCAGAACATCTACCAGTGCATATGCCATCTTTGCTCATTCGTCAAGAACCCTGAAACACAGAATCCATAAAAAAACGATCAATTCACTTAAAGAGCCAAACCGGAACGGGATACAGCAATTCCTCGGGTGCGTACCGTAAAACCCCAGCATGACACAACCCAGCAATCAAACTGATATTTCTTCAACACGTAATAGTCAAACCCGAGTAAAACCACTCATTAAAAACCTAAATCCTAGACCATTGCATCACTTGCCATTACTGCTACAACACTCCACACTTCATGTATACCGCAACCATCACTAGTTCTTCATGTCAAGTCGCAAACCGAACAATGTCCCCTAAAAATACTTCCATAATTGCTCCCAAATACTGCGCCAGAAGTCTCCAACCAACCTCCAATCAGCCTCGCCTTAGAAATTCACTAGCTTATGAATGATAACAATCTCCTAAAATACAATTTTCAAACATACTCCAAAACCATAGCCACGATCTCTCTCTGTATCCGATTCTTTCTCAGCAGCCCATCCAAAACCATAAAAAAAATTTCGAGCTGTTCGATAACTCACAGACAGCCGAATTCAACCCAAATGCAAACGAATGCTCAAGAAGTAGTACCGCTCACAGTATTTTCGACGTGGAGCCCATGAAAATCCTCGGGTAAAGAATGGGTCTGCACAGCTATATAAGCTAATGGAATTCGAGATCCCATCAGTGCGGCAACATGAAATGCAGTTCCAGTGCAAGGGAAACAAGGAAACAAGCTCGAACATCAATTTGGCAAAGCTCGAACCAAACTCACTGACAGACGACGTCGAAGCTCCCGTCAGAGAGAGACGTAGTTCCCTTCGTTCTCAATTCGGGAACAAAAGTTCTCAACTCAGGAACAACCATTCTCCGCTGTTAATTGTGGAAACAGAGGCGTTGTGGTTCTTATTTAGTGTATGGATAAAATGGTGTAGGGTCAACAACCTATTTTTTCAGAAGGTTATTAATCTGGATCAAACTATCCTGTTTTTGATATTAATACCTGAGGTCTTGATGTTGTGACATTAGTGTTGAAGTTGTCCATGGCCCCTGAACCCATAAATTATCTCTATAGCTTTGTAAAATTATTATTATTGTTATTATTATAATATGTAATGTGTACATATAACAATATGGTTTGATGCCATTATTGCTTTAAAATTTTGAGAATAAAGTAATTTTTGCAGCATTTTTTATGTATATTTCATTTCTTAAATTCAAAAGGTACAGAATGAACTTTTTTCTGGTGTTTTTCTGCTATGAACAATTTATATGCATGTGTCTTGAAATTGGTACATGTGGAGTCATATGATACATTCTTTTGCTTTTGTTTGAGATGCTGTGATTAATGTGATATCGTGGATTAGTACATGTTTAATGTAATCCAAAAGCGTCCATTAAAGATGCCAATCTAAATGGGTAGTTAATAAATATTTTAAAAATAGACAGAGAGAACATCTGTTTATTTAATGGATTATGATGGTAACATTTTGATATAACAATAAAAGCATATTATTGATAATTTTATTGTTTATGTCCAATGGAGGTGTTTTTGAATTGATATGTATTCTACACCATGAGGTAAATGCTTAACTAAAAAGAGATTTTATAGTTTTTTTTAGAATGTATTTTTTAAAAATATGTAAAATGAATGTTCTGCATAAGTTTCAAAAAATGTAAAATATAAACAAACAAATAAACAAGAAGTGGTCCAATCTGTGGAATAATAGTGTAATTTTTGATTTTAATAAGAATGTGTGAAAATTTAATGCATATTCAAATGCTCATTAATTATGATGAGTTACAATTAGCAAGATTATACATATTTTTTAAAAAAATATTCATAATTTTAAAATGAATTAATGGATTTATAAAAAAATATATACATTCTAAGCATTGATGTTCAAAATGATCTTTTACTTTGCAGTACAAGTGTGAAGTGTTCTTAGAAAATATGTTAAAAACAACCTTACAAGTATATGTTTCATACAGATCCTAGTAAATATTTTATACTTAGTTAATATTTTCAGAACTTGTTTTTTCTTTCTTTCTTTCTTTCTTTCTTTTTTTTGTTTTTTTCAAAATTATTATTTTATTTTATGTTTAATTAAAATTTGTAGCATAAAATTTGCTATATATATATATACATATTAATATTATAAATAATTTATATTATTAAAAAACAAACTAGTACTATTAATATTTTAACATATATAATATAAAAAGATCTACATAATAAATCAATAATACTTATAATTATAATAAATAAATATATTATATTATTTATTAATTAAAAAAATCATTCACAAAATAAATTAAAATGTCAAAACTTTATAAATACTTGTAACAAAAATTGAAGCAATTTTATTCCATTTATGTATTTAACATAAAAGACATATATTTATTGAATAAAAATAACTTTGAAGTCAATAATATATAGCATTAGCAAGGTTACACATAAAGAGAATATGGAGTAAGATGTCTATCACCTCCAACATCCATTACTTATAGGTAGTGGTTGCTATATTAAAAGACAACTTCTACTCTTTGACTTTTATACACATGGTCTTAAAATCTTTTGGCATCTAATTTACTACAAGGATATCCTATTTTCAATACTAATTATTCTTACCTAATCTTTTGATATTTTTTAGTTGATAAGGTATTCTCTTGACTTTGACTCTTGGCCCTTGACCTCATCCTATATCTATAGGATGTCCTTTTTAAATGCCAAGAATCAACTCTATGACAATTAGTAACTTATTTATAATAATAACATCTATAAAATATCTTATTTGACTTTTATTTATTTACATTAATATTTCTACTTTACTATTGGTCAAAGGCTTTCAATCTTATTACCTTTGTAAATATGTGATGTCTATCCTTTATTAATGCCTTTGTCAAGAAATTAGCAAGCATGTCTTCTGTTGCATAATATTTCATATCAATCACTTCTATTTTAATCTTCTTCTTTATGAAGTGATGTTGAATGTCAAAATATTTGGTCCTTGAATAATGCTTTAAGTTCTTTGCAAATGCAAGACATCCTTGATTGTCACACTCTATTGGAGTTTCTTCCATTTGCACTATTCCAATGTCCTCCAAAAGTTATTTTAGTCATATTGCTTCTATTGCACCATGGCTTGCTGCTTTGTATTTCATCTCTATTATTGATTTTGTAATTATTGGTTGTTTCTTGCAATTCCATGAAATAGCTCCCACTCTAACAAAGAACATATATCCCAGTATTGACCTTCTATTATTTGCATCTCTAAGTCAATTCACATCTTAATAACTATGCAAAGTAATGTTATCACCTCCAAGATACAATTTGAAATACAAAGTACCTTTTAAGTATCTCAAAATCGTTTTAATAATTATCCAATAAATTGGTCCAGCCTTAAACATGTGTTGGCTCATAACACTCATTACATAGGCAAGATCCATCCTTCTATCAATTATTGCATATATAAGTGAGCCTATTCTTACTTTATATGAAATATTTTACATTTGACCTTCAACTTTAGAAAATTCGTCATCTGTGAACTTCATCAACTTCAAATTGATGTCCAAAGGTATTCCAATAGGCTTTACATTCTTCCATATTAAATCATTTTAATATTTTTTCTATATAATTGCTTTGATTCATTGTAATGGTCTTCTTAGCATGATCTCTAATAAACTCTACCACTAAATAGTAGTAAAGTTCTTTCAAATCACTCATTTCATATTTTTTTTCTAACTTTGCCTTCAATTAATCTATCATCTTCAAAGTAATGATTAAGATGATTAAATTATCAACATAGAAAATGACAATCAATATGAATTCATTTAAGTATATCACATATATGGAATGATCAACTTTACTTCTTATAAATCCTTAATTTATAAAGAATACGTCAATATGTTGGTACCATATCTTTGGTGATTGTTTGAGTACACATAAGGATTTCTTCAATTTACAAAAAAGATATTCTTTATCTTCTTCAACAAATCTTTAAGGTTGATCCATACAGATATTTTCTTTCAAATTTCTATTTTAAAAAGTATCAAAGATAAGAACTTGATGAAAATAAATAAAGAAGTATAACAAAAGAGAAATAAAGAAGTATGTATATTAAAAAGAAACTGGAATGGTTATTGCCAAAAGTCAAGAAAAGTAGAAACTCTTGAATCTAGAGTAAAAACAAGAAATGAGTTGACAAGAGTGAAGAAGGCTTCATTCTTGCCTCTATATATATTATCTAACTAGGAGCTACGTGACAATATTCTATAAGATTTCTAATATGTGTTGACTTTGTAAGACACATATTTTAGCTTACAAGGCAAGTTTTCTATGTGTGAGCCATATAGTTAGCTTGTTCTTGAAGCTATCAACATATGTGGTACATGGCTAACTTGTTGATCACGTTTTTAACCTAAAAAATTAATTATAGACACCTATAATATCAAAGCAATATCTATGAAGCTTCTAGAAAGCTTCTATAGAAGATATTATAGAATTAACCTACTTTTATCTATTTTTATCTAATCATTTAAATAATTACTAGTTTACATGTGAATGTCCATGACAAAAAGATATCTTCTCATCTATTTGATACATCTCCAAATTCATTAGTGTCCCAATTGCCATAATATTTCTAATATTAGTAAATTTGGTCATGAAAACAAATATTTCATTGAATTTAATACCAAAAACTTATGAATAGTCTTTCAAAATTAATCTAAATTTATATCTTATAACATTGTCCATTGGATCATTTATGGGTCTAAACATCTATTTAAAAATCAATTAAAGATTTATTTAATAAACAATGAGTCAATTTCCATGTTATATTATCAATGAGTATTTTATACTCTTCTTTCATAGCATTCTTTGACTTCATACCATCTGTCAAACTCAATGTATTAGCAAAAAATACAATATTCACATATTTTTTATTTATTTGAAAAAATAAATAAAGGTTGGTATTCCACATCATCATCATCATCTTCAACATCTTGATTGTCTTCATTATTGATTCTTGCAATTGTAAATATACTTTGATCTATCTTCTTTGATTCTTCATCTTTATTTAATTTTCCACTGTCTTCATTACTATCATCTTATTCTATTTTCTTTACTAGAATTAAAAATGTGTCTATAAAGACATCATTACTTCTACTTAGATACATCTCCAAGTAATCACAAGCATTGTTATGCTCCAAAAACTCTACATTACAACTCTTAATGATCTTCTAAGTTTTTAAACACATTAGTTTATATGCCTTACGACCTTCACAATTTCCAACAAATATACGTTTTGTACCTTTTGCCTTAAGTTTGAACCTCATACAATTGGATGTCTTTGCATAAGCAATGCATCTAAAATACAAGGTTTCTTGCTACTCCAAGCTTCTTATGGAGTCATTGATGTAAGTGCACTTGTAGTACATTTATTTCTTGTATACACTATTGTGACTATGGCTTCTATCCAATATTCATCCTTAAGATTTTGTGCATGAAGCATATTTTTTGCAATCTCCACAATGATATAATTTGCTCTTCTAGCAACTTTATTTTTTATTGAATATAAGTAGTAGAGATTAGTCTTACAATTCCTTGAATCTTTAAAATTTCATTAAAATATTTTAATATATACTAACTTGTATTATTTGTGTGCAATACTTTAATCTTGCACTCATATTATTTCTTTAGAAATGTCTTAAACTCCTTAAACCTTGAAAAACAATCATTCTTGGCTTTAAGGATATAAATCCATATCTTTCTTGAAAAATCATCAATGAATGCGATAAAGTATCTTGCTCCATTTATTGATGTTGTCTTCATAGGTCCACAAATATCATAATATACAATTTCCAAAAATTTTTTAGCATGTATTATAACTCTACTTGAAAATGAAGTCTTTTGTTGTTTGCCTTGAACCTTTATAAGAAAGTGTCATGGTAATATGACTAAATTGAGCAAGTTTTAAGCCACTTATCATGGATTGAAGCTCCTTCATGCTTTTTGCAGTCAAATGACTAAGTTATTAATGTCAAATTTCAAACTTGTCTTGATCTTGAGAAAAATCAACAAATGTTGCCACTTCGACTCTATTCACCTATTTATAATTGATGAAGTAGCTTCTATCTTTACCATTAAGAACTTCTTCATTGTCGATAGAATATTAGTAAGATTTTTACTTTCATAGATATTGCAAAGAATCTTCCATGCTTTTGTTGTTTCATTGCAAGCAACTATGAAAAGTTGGCATCATCAAGATTTATTATAATCATGAAAAAAGCCTTTCTTTCATGTGTTTGAGCTCCTTCTTCACCTTCACATCAGCATTGTCACTTAGAAGCTCTTCACTTTCATCAACAATATTCTAAAGGTCCAATGAAGCCAACAAAAGCTCCATTTTCTTCTTCCAATGGTAGAAATTGTCACATCTATACTTTTCAATAACTCTAAAGCTCTCACTTTCACTTGAAGCTATATCTAAGGAAGAGATATATCAAAGAAAATCAAGAAAAGAAAAGATAGAATCCTAAAAATCAACAAAAAGATATTGTTGCCTTAGAAACCCAAAATGCCTTCTTTGTGAATAAACTAGTGATTTTATTCTTTAATCACTTTTAACTTCAGTCATCAAACTTTTCATAAGTCTTATACTCTACTTAAACCTCTTATATAAGTTTTTTGACTATTTAATCACCTCTAATATCAAATAATACTTCTAATCTTATAAAACACCTCATATCACTATAAGAAGAGTTTTTAAGAACT